>NC_090740.1:124826025-124918525 GCF_036898095.1 Palaemon carinicauda | reverse complement strand
CGACATCAACAAGAACAAAACAAAAAAGGGGACCTCTACTCTCTATGTTCCTCCAGCCTAACCAGGGACTCAGCCGAGTTCAGCTGGTACTGCTAGGGTGCCACAGCCCAACCTCCCACATTTCCACCACAGATGAAGCTTCATACTGCTGAGTCCCCTACTGCTGCTACCTCCGCGGTCATCTAAGGCACCGGAGGAAGCAGCAGGGCCTACCGGAACTGCGTCACAATCGCTCGCCATTCATTCCTATTTCTAGCACGCTCTCTTGCTTCTCTCACATCTATCCTCCTATAACCCAGAGCTTTCTTCACACCATCCATCCACCCAAACCTTGGCCTTCCTCTTGTACTTCTCCCATCAACTCTTGCGTTCATCACCTTCTTTAGCAGACAGCCATTCTCCATTCTCTCAACATGGCCAAACCACCTCAACACATTCATATCCACTCTAGCCGCTAACTCATTTCTTACACCCGTTCTCACCCTCACCACCTCGTTCCTGACCCTATCTACTCGAGATACACCAGCCATACTCCTCAGACACTTCATCTCAAACACATTCAATTTCTGTCTCTCCATCACTTTCATTCCCCACAACTCCGATCCATACATCACAGTTGGTACAATCACTTTCTCATATAGAACTCTCTTTACATTCATGCCCAACCCTCTATTTTTTACTACTCCCTTAACTGCCCCCAACACTTTGCAACCTTCATTCACTCTCTGACGTACATCTGCTTCCACTCCACCATTTGCTGCAACAACAGACCCCAAGTACTTAAACTGATCCACCTCCTCAAGTAACTCTCCATTCAACATGACATTCAACCTTGCACCACCTTCCCTTCTCGTACATCTCATAACCTTACTCTTACCCACATTAACTCTCAACTTCCTTCTCTCACACACCCTTCCAAATTCTGTCACTAGTCGGTCAAGCTTCTCTTCTGTGTCTGCTACCAGTACAGTATCATCCGCAAACAACAACTGATTTACCTCCCATTCATGATCATTCTCGTCTACCAGTTTTAATCCTCGTCCAAGCACTCGAGCATTCACCTCTCTCACCACTCCATCAACATACAAGTTAAACAACCACGGCGACATCACACATCCCTGTCTCAGCCCCACTCTCACCGGAAACCAATCGCTCACTTCATTTCCTATTCTAACACATGCTTTACTACCTTTGTAGAAACTTTTCACTGCTTGCAACAACCTTCCACCAACTCCATATAACCTCATCACATTCCACATTGCTTCCCTATCAACTCTATCATATGCTTTCTCCAGATCCATAAACGCAACATACACCTCCTTACCTTTTGCTAAATATTTCTCGCATATCTGCCTAACTGTAAAAATCTGATTCATACAACCCCTACCTCTTCTAAAACCCCCCTGTACTTCCCAGATTGCATTCTCTGTTTTATCCTTAATCCTATTAATCAGTACTCTACCATACACTTTTCCAACTACACTCAACAAACTAATACCTCTTGAATTACAACACTCATGCACATCTCCCTTACCCTTATATAGTGGTACAATACATGCACAGACCCAATCTACTGGTACCATTGACAACACAAAACACACATTAAACAATCTCACCAACCATTCAATTACAGTCACACCCCCTTCCTTCAACATCTCAGCTTTCACACCATCCATACCAGATGCTTTTCCTACTCTCGTTTCATCTAGTGCTCTCCTCACTTCCTCTATTGTAATCTCTCTCTCATTCTCATCTCCCATCACTGGCACCTCAACACCTGGAACAGCAATAATCTCTGCCTCCCTATCATCCTCAACATTCAGCAAACTTTCAAAATATTCCGCCCACCTTTTCCTTGCCTCCTCTCCTTTTAACAACCTTCCATTTCCATCTTTCACTGTCTCTTCAATTCTTGTGCCGGCCTTTCTTACTCTCTTCACTTCTTTCCAAAACTTCTTCTTATTCTCTTCATATGACTGACCCAGTCCCTGACCCCACCTCAGGTCAGCTGCCCTCTTTGCCTCACGTACCTTGCGCTTTACTTCCACCTTTTTCTCTCTATATTTTTCATACTTCTCTATACTATTACTCTGCAGCCATTCTTCAAAAGCCCTCTTTTTCTCTTCCACTTTTACCTTCACTCCTTCATTCCACCATTCACTGCCCTTCCTCATGCTGCCTCCAACAACCTTCTTGCCACATACATCACTTGCAATCCCAACAAAATTTTCTTTTGCTAACTTCCACTCCTCCTCTAAATTACCAGTTTCTCTTACTCTCACCTCGTCATATGCCATTTTCAACCTTTCCTGATATTTACTTTTTACCCCAGGTTTTATTAGCTCTTCAACCCTCACCAGCTCCCTTTTACATCCACCTACTCTATTCCCCCACTCTTTTGCTACAACCAATTTTCCTTCCACCAAAAAATGATCAGACATACCGTTAGCCATACCCCTAAACACGTGCACGTCTTTCAATCTTCCAAACATTCTTTTAGTTATCAACACATAATCCATTAATGCCCTTTCTACTACTCTTCCATTTGCCACTCTTACCCATGTATGCTTATTTTTATCTTTCTTCTTAAAAAAGCTAGCACTTATTACCATCTCTTGTTCAACACACATATCTACCAGTCTCTCACCACTCTCATATACATATATATATAAATATATATATATATATATATATATATATATATATATATATATATATATATATATATATATATATATATATATATATATATATATATATATATATATATAGACGGTATCAATTAAAGAATGCTGTTCTACCGACAAGTGGTAGGTTATTTACGGAATTAATTACGGAATTGCTGATTTAGTAAGTTAGTGTTTAAAATTGCCAGTTTCCCTTTATGGAAATAAAATTTACTTTCAAGGCTTTACAAAGAAAACTGTAAACTTTAGTTTTATCCAAATTTATCATTCAATATCCTTGATACAATCTATATTTTCCGGGATTGTACTAAGGCCTAGGCCTAATGCTTTTTTGCTGCCAATACGTGGCTATAACTACACGATTTTGGAGTGTATTTTTTTATTGCTTAATCCTGAAGAATACGATATTATCTACGAATAGATTACGGTCCAGATACCGTGGAATAGATTAACAAAACGACGGTGATAAATCGACAGGAAGCTCCAGAACTTTCTTACACGATAGAACAAATAGGACCCAAACCACAAGTTTTAAAATTCACGCTTGACGATCGTTCTTTTAAATAACCCCCCACCCCCGCCCCCAGGACACTTAAATATACAATCAAATAAGGCTGACAACTTACCTGAAGAATTATATCAAACACGATATCACTACAGGTTAGCACTGGTGTGGATACGACTCTTCTGATCAGTGTCAAGCGGAGCACTGGTAACTGATGTCTGATGACTATATTGCAGTGTTGCCAGATGGGTTAGACTAAATTTCCCTGTGTTGGTCTTCAAAAATTCCCCCTTTTTCAAAGAAAATTTCCCGTTTTGTAAGATATATATATATATATATATATATATATATATATATATATATATATATATATATATATATATATATATATATATATAGTACAAATTTACTAAAACAAATTATTATTATTATTATTATTATTATTATTATTATTATTATTATTATTATTATTATTATTATTATTATTAGCCAAGCTACAATCCTAGTTGGAATACCAAGATGCTATAAACCCAAGGGCCCCAGTAGGGAAAGATAGCCAAGTGAGGAAAGGAAATAAGGAAATGAATAAATGAGGAGAACAAATTCATTCTCAAAGCAGTAACAACGTCAAAACAGATATGTTTGAACATTTGAAGTTCAACTGATTCAACTACCCGATGAGGAAGATCATTCCATAACTTGGTCACAGCTGGAATAAAACTTCTAGAATACTGTGTAGTATTGAGCCTCATGGTGGAGAAGGCCTGACTATTAGAATTAACTGCCTGCCTAGTATTACGAACAAGATGGAATTGTCCGGGAAGATCTGGATGTAAAGGATGATCAGAGTAATAAAAAATCTTATGTAACATGCATAATGAACTAATTGAACGGTGGTGCCAAAGATTGATATGTAGATCAGGAATAGGAAATTTATTGACCGTAATTTTCTGATGGCTAAATATATCTTCAGAGACAAAATATTTTTTTTTCAGGCAGTAATTCTATATATGGTGGTATTCTCTAAATTATCCCTACTTGCTCTATATCAAATGCTATTTTTTCCTTCACACTATAGAAAACTAAAGAAAAAAAAAAGATTAATGACATATCGATGCGAGACATGGTCTCTAACAAAAACATTAAAGAAAAATTTTAAAAATTTTTTGAATGGTATTCTGAGAAGAATAGAATTTATTGGGAGTTGTTTCGGAGAGCAAAAATAAATTAAATAAACGGAAGCTATGGGAATCAACTGCAAATGGGTGGTAATAAATTAGTGGGTAGGCCTACGTCTTTTTGTGCTTTGCAACCTATTTGGTCACCATTAAGTTATATATATATATATATATATATATATATATATATATATATATATATATATATATATATATATATATATATATATATATATATATAAGATGTAGAGAAATTTCAAATGTAAAAAGAATCGTATGTACATTCAAACAATATATCTTTTGCAAATGCTACTTAATTCTGGAATGAAAGGTGTTAGAATATTAAACTTTTATTTATGATGCATTGGTAATGTTGATTATACGCTTGGGTGCAATCATTTAACGCTTTCTTTTGTCCGTATAATGTAGCCGGAAAATTCATAGCCAAAAGATCTATGTACTGCTGCCTCCCACATTCTCCATTAAAGTGACTCTTAGTGATTTTATTTTATTATAACCCACCATCATGTCCTTCGTGCTCACAAAAGGGACAATGATTTTTCGTGATCTTTATCATATTTGAAGCAATTATAATACCTGGTAAGAGAGGGATTGAGTTCGACGTTTGTTTTTTGAGCCTGAATCCAGGAAGGATGTTGCCATCAAAGAATCTAAAGACGTGAAATAAGCAGATATTCATTAAATCTGTCGCCGTATAAACGAGACTGGCGACATTAATTTCAAAATTAACTTATTTTCCCTTCTCTATTTATTAAAATCGGGAATCCAGACTCTTGTGTAATTTATTGTTCAGATTAAAATAAAGATTTTCATTCGGAAGTAATTTCCTACTCGACAGCTGGGAGTGAGGAGGCAAAAGAGGTGTGGCCACCCAACATTTTGTCGCTGGCTTGCCGCCGAGTCATGCCGCTAACCTCGCCGCTCATCGCGCTTCGTCTGGCCGAGCCCTTACAGGGAAAATAGCCCAGCGAGGAAAGGAAAAATAAAATATTTTACGAATGCTTTGGCTATAATCGCATTGGGGAACTATATTTTTTGGAATGACCTTTTCATCAGCAGGTTTTATAACCAAACAAGAGTTCAATTTCTAGCCAATTTCAAGAACCCTATATCTTTCCTACTCACTATCAAACATTTTATGCATTACTAACCTCTATTATTGGAGCAAACTATCCGGTTATGAGTTTTAGGACCCTCTTATATAAAAACAATTATGGGGGACACTAATGGGAAACCTAGGTTCTTGGACAGGGAAATACTATATAAACGAGTGAATTACTGAAATAATAATGATCGGAAGTGCTTAGTACACGCTAGATAACCAGTTGCAAAAATGTATGGTTTGTATGACTGGTGGCAAAGTGACAATTTCGTAAGTTATGAAAAAAAAAAAAAAATCTTAAAGGCTCGGCCAGACCAAGCGCGGCTAACGGCGAGGTTAGCGGCAAGAGGTTATGGCGGCAAATTGAAACCTGAGGTATCCTATGTAGGTGGCCAGATAGGAGGCGCGAGGTATCCCCGATTCCAACGCCACGCCCTGTGACAATGTTTCATAAACATAAAACCACGTGGGTAGAAGTGTAGTTTAGACTTTAGTCTTTTCACTTGTGCTTTCAGACTTGTGTCACAATTGTAGGCATTTTAAACTTGATCAGTTTCCTTATCAGCAGATTTTGATTATGGTCCATTATCACGGAACTCTTATTGAAGTTCTAAATTTTAAACAGGACCAAATATGGTAATCTTTTCTTAGTGAGGAACTAAAAGGTTTCAATTTGCCGCCATAACCTCTCGCCGCTAGCCGCTCTTGGTCTGGCCCAGCCCTAAGGGGAAACAAACACACCAGAACACCAACTAACCTAAAAGAGTAAAGTCTTCAACTCTCCAATTCCATCATCCATGATGACAACCGTGCATTGTCGTGCACTCCAGTTGTTCCTGGAGATAGTGGGATATTACATTGGTGTTTTAATGGAAATTGACCTCGTGTACACGTTTATTGAAGCCGTAATTTAGTAACCTGCCCTAGATGTGAAAGGAACAAGTCCTAGTGCTCCAACGATCTACAAGGAACCATCAACCTCTTTCTCCCAAACTTAAGGTAATATTACAGTAAATATGACTATTTAGTTTATGAAATTGTTTAACAATGCTAATCTTTGTCCGAAAATACGGAGCTAGGTTTACGATTTATGAAATAATGTAATCGAGTTAACTTGCCGCAAGTTAAGCCGCTTGGGAAAGAAACACAGGATTGTGATTAGTCTTATGGTAAGCTAAGGATACTGTAGTTTAACGGGGTATGCAGGGTTAAATAGGTAACGATATAGCAATCTAATGAGGAGTATTAAAGGATACAACAGTATGAGGGCGCAAGGTAAGGGTACTGCAGTCTAAGGGTGGGGTTCTTGCATGCGTTTAGGTTAGGTAGTGTTCTGGTGTTTGTTCCCCTTAAAAATTTGATTTTATTTTTGTATAACTATGAAATTGTCTCTTTGCCACCAATTACACAAACCATATATTTTTGCAACTGGTTACTAAGCATTTCTGACCATTGTTATTGCTATAAATTACTCGTTTTTATAGCATATCCCTATCCGAGAACCTAGGTTTCCCATTAGTGTCAACCATAATTGTTTTTACATAAGATTGTCCAAAAACTCATAACCGGATTGTTTGCTCCAATAGTAGAGGTTAGCAATTCATAAAACGCTTGATAGTGAATAGGAAAGATAAAGGGTTCTTGTAATTGGCTAGAAATTAAATTAGGCTATATGATACTTAACTTTGAAATGGTAAATTTCATAATAAAGGCTAGATATATTTACCGTTTTGAAATTATAGTGTTTTCAAGAGCTTTTACATATTCAGTCGTAGAATTTTATAGATTAATTAATAATGAAGACCCCATAATTGAGTTTACCAAATACAGTAGCATTAAACATCTCTGATGGCTTGGATACTGTACTCGGTTGCTATTCCTAACTATTAAATTTCTTATTCCTGATCTAGATATTAATCTCTGGGACTGTCTATCGATTATTATTATTATTATTATTATTATTATTATTATTATTATTATTATTATTACAAGTTAGGCTATAACTCTAGTTGGAAAAGCAAGATGTTATAAGCCCAAGGGCTCCAACGGAAAAACAGCTCTGTGAGGAAAGGAAACAAAGAAATAGATAAACTACAGAAGAATAAACAATCAAAATAAAATATTTTTTGAATAGTAACAACATTAAATCAGATCATTCACATATAAACTATAAAAACTTCAACATAACAAGAAATAAGTGTAACCCAAAGCAAGAGAACTCTAATACAAGACAGTAGGAGACCATGGTACAGAGGCTATGGCACTATCCAAGACCAGAGAACAATGGTTTGATTTTGGAGTGCCCTCCTAAAAGAGCTGCTTACCATAGCTAAAGAGTCTCTTCTACCCTTATCAAGAGGAAAGTAGCTACTGAGCAATTACATTGCAGAAGTTAACCTCTTGAGCAAAGAGGAATTGTTTGTTAATCTTAGTGTTGTTCGGTGTATGAGGACAGACAAGAATGTGGTGTGTGTGTGTGTGTGTAGGCAAAGACAGAATGAGCCGTAACCAGAGAGAGGAATCCAATGTAGTACTGTCTGGCCAGTCAAAGGACCTAATAACTCTTGATTAGTTCGTTATGCATGTTGCATAAGAATTTTCATAATTCTGATCATCCTTTACATCTAGATCTTCCCTGACAGTTCCATCCTGTTTGTAATACTAGGCATGCAGTTAATTCAAATAGTCAGGCCTTCTCCATCTTGAGGCTCAGTACTACACAGTATTCTAGAAGTTTTATTCCAGCTGTGACCAAGTTGTGGAATGATCTTCCTAACTGGGTGTTGAATTGGTAGAACTTCAACAGTTCAAACTAGCAGCAAAAGTTTTTATGTGGAACAAGCTGAGATAAGTCTTTTTTATAGTTTACAGATGAAATATCTGTTTTAATGTTGTTACTGTTTTAAAAGGGATTTTGACATAGGAAAAATCTATTTTTGGGTGAGATGGCCGTGTCGTCTTGATGGAAGTTGCCTTCGGCTGCTTCTTACTGTATAATATTTCTGCGATTGATATTACAAGAGAATTACCGTCCGGTGTCATGGGCTCTAACCCCTGGAACGTCTATCCGAAGATATCATGTATAATCAGTGACGTATCCTAAGATAACCATAGATATCTGTACCCTCAATAGACTTTACCCAATCTAATCCTCTATGGAGAAGGATAATTGAGGAACCGTTACATATCCTATCACCTTTCGGTGCTCCCATTCTACCCTGCCGCTTCATTTTTTTGTTCGCTGCTTCACGGTACTGTTCTATATTTTTGTGATGTGCTCTTTATCAGCTTATTTTAAAGATTTTCTTCGTATGATGGCCTCCTCGTCAAATGTTGCGTACCTACCTGTCTTTGCAGTTTGTTTTAGCTGTGAATGATTTGGATCACTTCGGGGAGTAAATTTTTAGCTTTTTCGATAGAGGAAGCCTGAGCACTTCGAGTCCAGCTAGCCTCGGCGTTGGGTTTCGTACTTGATCGCCCTTTTTCGTGTTTACTTGTTTATTATGTAAGTTTTACGTTAGCTAGTAGTTTTTTAGCATTGTGATGCTTTGGGGTCTATATTTTAAGTGGGCATTTACATTGCATTTTTATTATTTATGATTTTTGGGTTCATGTCGGTTTCGGCTAGCCTAGCCTAGAGACGGTAAGGTTTTAGTTGAAGACTGACTCCATGATGTTGTTTTGGTCTTTGGTTCTAGATTCGTTGATGGTGGTCTTTCCTCTCGGGGAGTTTTTTTACTCAGTTTTACTAGTTTTCTGAGTTTTTTTATCCATTTGTTGGCGTTTTCTCGGTATTTTGACCGTTTAGGTAATGGGGGCCACACAGTGGGAACCGGCGGTTTTTCTGGGGGGGATAATTTATTACAAAATCAATAAATAATGGTAAAACCAACCTTTTCTCCCTATACATTATTCTCTGGGATACATTATAAATCAACGGAAAATTACACAAAATATTGACATCCTATTCCCCTGAAATATTTGTTTCACTCTATTGATTACATATTGGTCTGTGACCTGGGAACTGCTAGATTTGGTTAGGTGGGTTTGTTAGGTTCTGCTGCCTTTTACGAATCTCAAAAGTGGTAGTTAATCATGTTTTTTCTGTTTCGCCCAATCAAAGGCCGATGTTCCCAAACCGCGACTGTCGGGAATGGGGGAAAGAACGATTTATAATATTTGCAGTGGAAATAAAGGTCAAATTCGTTGAAAGCACAATATTTACTGTAGGTAAAGTTGTTTTTCCTTTTGGAAATGTAGTTCCGTGTTGTTCTATAATTTTACCACATTTTGTAAATGAACAAGCAACAAGCTATATAAGTATGAAAAAGAATATAGGTAGTATAATGATCAATACGAGTTAATATAGATATATGGAAAATCACTTGATAAATAATAATTAACCAATTATTAGCTAATTGTTATAGGAACATGTGAACCCTCTGAAATACTCAATCCCGTAGAGTTTGTTTCGCCATTTAGTTGGGCGCGTCGGCAATAGATGGCACTGATCAGACATTGGGTGCTCACAGGTTTTTTTTATAGGTAAGCTTTCCTGTCTTTTCTTTATTATCTTTAATTCAAAGGCAACAATGGAAGTGGCAGAAACAGACGGACTTGCGATAGATTATTTGACTAAATGGCGATTCTAACTAAATTCTCCAGTCAGTAATATTCCAATTATACTAAATTCACAGTTTTATAGATTTTACTAACAACGTGTCGGGTTACGATGAACGTTTCACCACCCTTTAAAGTGTTGCTTACATCATTCCATAAAAACTCTAGGATGATGAAGAAATAAAACGGGTAAATGAGCCAGCAAAGCTATTTAGGGATTGAGCGATGCTTCAAATTCTTACGCATCTTAGAATTCGTTTTAGTATGCCTATTCCCCTGATGTCTACCGGATTATTTAATATAAGAAATATTTTTTTTTCTTTTAAACGCTTCATGCAACTATGGAGAATTAGATTTTGTCAGGATAGGTGGCTTTTTTAAACGTGAGACACTATAGCGTAAATGCTTGTGCAATTTAAGAAGAAACTGGCTGTATATGTACGGTATTACGATAGTGAATTTGCAATAAAGAGGAAACTTGAAACTTTGAATGAGTTGCATGTAAATAAGGAACATTGGCTATAAAAAGATCCGATTGGGGTTTGAGGGCTTATCAGGGACGCATTATACGTAAGGCTGACTTTGCTGTAGCACAGGGGCCCACCAAAAGCCGGGACCCATGCAACATTTTTTTTTATTTTGTTGTGTTAATGATTAAAACTATAGATTATTTACTTAATTTGTAATATTATTGTAATAATTTGTACGAAAGGAGAGTGAAATTCGCTGGGGGTGGGGTGGGAATGGTGTCCGTTGGCGGATGTCTCTGGGCCCAATGAAGCTCGAAGCCTATGGGTCCTGGGTGATCGTTGGCGGTTGTCGCTGGGCCCAATGAAGCTCGAAGCCTATGGGTCCTGGCCGGGGTTAATAAGGCATTGATGCTTATATGTCCTACCCCTCCTAAGAGTCATAGTTTGAGTTTTGTTAGCATTTAGCTTTAACCCCATTATTTACCCTAGCACTAGTTTCAGTCAAATTTGTACTAAGACATTTAACAACCACAAATATTCTGTTTGTACTGAGAAATTTAACAACCGCAGATATGCTTTTTGTGTTAAGATATTTAACAACTGCAGATATGCTTTCTGTACTAAAAAATTTAACAACCTTAGATATGCGTTTTATACTAAGAAATTTAACAACCACAGACATGTTTATTGTACTAAGAAATTTAGCAACCGCAGATATGGATTTGTACTAGGAAATTTAACAAACGCAGATATGGTTTTTGTACCAAGAAATTTAACCGCAGTTATGCTTTTCATTCTAAGAAATTTAGTACCGCAAAAATGCTTTTTGTACTAAGAAATTTAACAACCACAGATATGCTTTATGTACTAAGAAATTTTAATAACCGCAGATATGCTTTTTGTACTAAGAAATTTAATAACTGCATATATGCTTTTTGTACTAAGAAATTCAACAACTGCAGATACAGTGAACCCTCGCTACTTCGCGGTTCGATCATCGCGGATTCACCACTTCGCGGTTTTTTCCATAACCCATATATATATACATATCGCGGATTTTCCGGAAATTTCGAAAATATCGCGATATCTGAAGACCCCAAATACGATATTTCGTTACCTGTAATTCCACTAATACTGTAATTAGTAATATCTGCTCTTACTGATTGTTCATTGCATTACATATGACATATAATTAAGCACAGAAAGAAATAAAACACGAAAAGAGAATGTGATCATACGATAATTCAGTACTGTATACAATACGTAGTAAAATTAAATCGAACATGAAACGCAAATCAGATGCAGTCATACCATATTAGAATGGTGTAAGGCTGCTGATGGCTACTAGTGTACTACAAATGTAATGGATGTGCTTCTTTTCCATGAATCTTTTGTATGTATACGTACGTAGTACTGCATCCAATAATATTCTTTGTTGCAAAAAATCACATTTCAAATAAGCATACGAGAGAGAGAGAAAGAGACAGAGAGAGAGAGAGACACATCCTACAACAAAAGCGTAAAATAGCGTACGTAAAGCTGTTATTATTATTATTATTATTATTATTGTTGTTGTTAATGAAATTATTATTGTTATTATTATTATCATTATTATTATTATTATTATTATTATTATCATTATTTATTATTATTATTATTATTATTACTGTACAGCATACGCGGGGTATCTTGTACTTTGAATTGGTAACCTATGTATCATATAAGACGGGTTGTGATTGGTTCAAGCGCTGATAGATGACGAATCAGAACTCAAGTGTTAGTTTGTGAACTTTAATCTGTGCTGTGCGCGACTGTTTCAAGTTGAACTTTTTGTTGAACTTTCTGTTACGGTAAATCCTACTGTACAATGGCTCCCAAGCGTTCTGCTTCTACTAACGCTGGTAGTGAGCCTAAATGCCACCGAAGGATGATGATGATTGCTGAGAAGGTGACGCTTCTCGGTATGTTGAAAGACGTTAGAAGTTACGCGGCCGCAGCCCGCCATTTTGGAATCAATGAATCCACCGTTCGCTATATCAAGAAGGACGAGGCGAACATTAGAAAGACGGCTGCAATCACCTTTAGCAGATCAGCGAAGCGAGTCGTTACCACGCGTAATAAAACGATCGTACGCATGGAAGGTGCTTTAGCTGTGTGGATTGCCGACTGCCGGAAGAAGAACATAGCCTTGGATACGAACACCATCCGAACAAAGGCTTTGAGCTTGTATGAGAATTTTGTGGCAAAGGAACCTCAAGACGACGATGGCAACCCTGCTGAAGAAGATGATGCAGATGGACTTCAACCAGGGACATCCACTGATTCCCAGCGTCAGAAACAACGTTTTTCCGCAAAGGATGGTTCGCGAAGTTTCAGAAACGCTTCGCCCTGAAAAGCGTTTCCCTGCATGGCGAGGCTGCTTCGGCTGACACTGCCGCTGCTGAAACTTACGTGAACCAGACGTTCAAGAATATTATCGCCGAAGGTGGATACAAGCCAGAACAAGTCTTTAATATGGATGAGACCGGCTTGTTTTGGAAGAGAATGCCGTCGCAAACTTTCCTGTTCAAAGAAGAAGTCAAAGCCTCTGGCTTTAAAGCATTCAAGGATCGCGTTACCTTCATGTTGTGTGGCAATGCTGCTGGATTTTTGCTAAAGCCGGGGCTTATTTATAAGTCGAAAAATTTTCGCTTTTTGAAAAATAAAAACAAGAATCTCCTTCCCGTGTACTGGATGCATAATCCAAAAGCATGGATTACGAAGATGCTGACCTCCAACTGGTTCTACCAGTGTTTCATCCCGCAAGTCAGTGAATATCTCTTAGAGAAGGGCTTGCCATTCAAGATCCTTCTCCTTATGGATAACGCTGGTGGACACGCAACTGACCTGTCGCGTGAGGGCGTTCAGGTTGAGTTCCTGCCACCCAACACCACGTCATTAATTCAACCGATGGACCAGGGGGTTATCAGGGCGTTCAAGGCCCTCTACACGAAGAATACCTTGCGGACCTCGTTGCGTGTGTGGATGCTGCCCAAGATGATGAGGATGAAGATTTAACTTGAAGGCGTACTGGTGGCAGTACACCATAGCCACGTGCCTGAAGAATATTCAGAAGGCACTGCAAGAGATGAAACCTGCAACAGTGAATGCGAGCTGGAAGAAGTTGTGGCCCCAGATTGTTTACGACGACGAGGGATTTACTCCGTCGGAAATCCAACACTCTGCAATACGCAAATCTGTGCAGTTGGCTGCCATAATTGGAGGTGACGGGTTTGGCGACATGACGACTGAAGACGTCGACGAGTTGTTGGACTGCCATTCCCAGCCGCTAACTGACGCAGACCTAGAAGACCTGACAAAATCGGCAAGCGAAGAAGAGAGTGAAACCCAGGAAGAGACCCAAGAAAATGTCGAAGAAACAGGCTTAACATTAGAACGGCTTGCCAAGTTCTGCAACCATATGAAGGAGGCGAAAGAAATGTTGCAAGATGGGACGAGGATATGGTTCGGTATATGCAATTCTCCAACAAGGTCGATGACATCATGACTCCCTACAGGATGCTCTTAGAGCGAAAAAATAAGCAGCGGCAGCAACTTCCGATCACAATGTTCTTCCAGCCTCGCAAAAAAGAGCCAGTTCCTCCTGCTAGTATGCCTTCGGAAGAAATTTTAGAAGTTGAAGAGGTGTCCCAGGAAAAGACACCTCCGTCTGAAGAGACGTAAAATACTATCATTGGCTGCACAGTAGAAGACATCATCAGCTTCATCATCATTTCTACTGTGCAGCAAATTCATCGCCATCATCATTCAAGTTTTTCTTGAACTTCTTTCTTGGTGAGTACAGTAACAATCTTTATTTTTTACTTTAATATTCTAACATTTTAATATTTGTGCCTGTTTTATAGTTTAGTACTGTATGCATTAAGTTAAAGGGAAGGTTTTAAAAGTCTGAAGAGTATACATGTTGTAACCTATCATATTTTTTTTGTTTAAAATTTACATTTACGTACGTAATACAATCTCTCTCTCTCTCTCTCTCTCTCTCTCTCTCTCTCTCTCTCTCTCTCTCTCTCTCTCTCTCTCTCTCTCTCTCTCTCTCTCTCTCTCTCGTAAATTGTTTTCCTGCTTTGCTACGTACAGTATGTACTGTATGATTTTATATAGATACGGTAAATAATATTTGTAATAACATATTTTGTAAATGCTTTTACTGTAAATATCATTACTGTATTTATCACTTTCATCATGCCCATTAAATGCCTTCTTTGTTCTGAGCGTGGTTGTTTACTGAGCGTACTTTATGACGCCGTCGTTTCAGGCGGCGTCATAAAGAAAAACATTTCATTTGGAAGTCCTAAGAAAAATTAAGTAAAACATTGGTAATAACAAAATCAACATAGTGTATAATCAATATAATCGATGCAAAAACTAACCTATACATATATGTGTACACTAAATGAGTTTGTTTCTTCATTATGATCAGAGATAAACGTAAACAAAACATTGGTTGTCATTTTTTATCGTGCTTTTTAGCGTGTTTAGGAAACGCATGATATAAAATCGCCTTTAATATTTGTGCTTGTTTTAGTTTAGGGTACTGTATTACATGCATTAAGTGTTCTGTACATTAAAGGGTAGTTTGTTAACAGTACTACGTTCAAGGGAAGGTTTTAAAAGTCTGAATATACATGTTAAATAAATAGGTAAATATGGTGTCACTACTTCGCGGATTTTCACCTATCGCGGCCGGGTCTGGAACCTATCTACCGCGATAAACGAGGGTTCACTGTATTTTTTTTACAGAGAAATTTAACAACCATAAATATGTGTTTTATACTAAAAAATGTAACAACCACAGATATGCTTTATGTACTAAGAAATTTTAACAACCGCAGATATGCTTTTTGTACTAAGAAATTTAATAACTGCATATATGCTTTTTGTACTAAGAAATTCAACAACCACAGATATGTTTTTTATACTAAGAAATTTAACAACCGGAGATATGGTTTTTGTATAGAGAAATTTAACAACTGCAGCTATGGTATTTGTACTAAAAAAAATTAACAACCGCAGATATGGCTTTTGTACTAGGAAATTTAACAACCGCAGATATGGTTTTTGTATAAAGAAATTTAACAACTGCAGATATGGTTTTTATACCAAAAAAATTAACAACCGCAGATATGGCTTTTGTACTAAGAAGTTTAACAACCGCAGATATGGTTTTTGTACTAAGAAATTTAACAACTGCAGATATGGTTTTTGTACTAAAAAATTAACAACCGTAGATATGGCTTTTGTACTAAGAAGTTTAACAACCGCAGATATGGTTTTTGTATAAAGAAATTTAACAACTGCAGATATGGTTTTTGTACTAGAAAAAATTAACAACCGCAGATATGGCTTTTGTACTAAGAAATTTAACAACCGCAGATATGGTTTTTGTATAAAGAAATTTACCAACTGCAGATATGGTTTTTGTACTAAAAAAAATTAACAACCGCAGGTATGGCTTTTGTACTAAGAAATTTAACAACCGCGGATATGGTTTTTGTATAAAGAAGTTTAACAACTGTAGATATGGTTTTCGTACTAAAAAAATTAACAACCACAGATATGGCTTTTGCACTAGGAAATTTAACAACCGCAGATATGGTTTTTGTATAAAGAAATTTAACAACTGCAGATATGGTTTTTGTACTAAAAAATTAACAATCGTAGATATGGCTTTTGTACTAAGAAGTTTAACAACCGCAGATATGGTTTTTGTATAAAGAAATTTAACAACTGCAGATATGGTTTTTGTACTAGAAAAAATTAACAACCGCAGATATGGCTTTTGTACTAAGAAATTTAACAACCGCAGATATGGTTTTTGTATAAAGAAATTTAACAACTGTAGATATGGTTTCCGTACTAAAAAAATTAACAACCGCAGATATGGCTTTTGTACTAGGAAATTTAACAAACGCAGATATGGTTTTTGTATAAAGAAATTTAACAACTGCATATATGCTTTTTATACTAAGATATTTAACCTCAGATATGCTTTTATACTAAGAAATTTAACGACCGCAGATATGCTTTTTGTACAAAGAAATTTAATAAACGTAAATATGGGTTTTGTACTATGAAATTTAACAACCGCAGATATGCTTTTTGTAGAAAGAAATTTAACAACCGCAGATATGCGTTTTGTACTAAGAAATTTAACAACCATAAAAATGCTTTTTGTACTAAGAAATTTAACAACCGCAAATATGCTTTTTGTACTAAGAAATTTAATAACCGCAGATAGGCTTTTTGTACTAAAAAATTTAACAACTGCAGATATGCTTTCTGTATTAAGAAATTCAACAACCACAAATATGCTTTTTGTACAAAGATATTCAACAAACGATGATATGCTTTTTGTATTAAGAAATTTAACAACCGCATATGCTTTATGTACTAAGAAATTTTACAACCGCAAATATGCTTTATGTACTAAGAAATTTTACAACAGCAAATATGCTTTATGTACTAAGAAATTTTACAACCGCAAATATGCTTTATGTACTAAGAAATTTTACAACCGCAAATATGCTTTTTGGGCTCAAGCCATGTCGTCGTGATGGAGGGTTCCTTCAGTAACTTCCTAAGGGTATATATGACTACAGTAGATATTCCCAGAGAATTAAACTAAAGATTTCACAGAATTCTAACTTCTGGTGCGAGTACCCCAAAGGTTTCCCTCTAGGATATCATATATCACCAGGGGATGCATGCATAGACACGCCACATGGCAATCTGCACCCCACATAGCGTTAATGCTAGAAATAGGAATCCTGGGTAGGAGGAAGCATGGTGGTTCATTGGGATGTGCCAGTAGGCATCCGCCAGGTCTATTGAGACCGTGTAGGCCTTGTGAGGCAGTAGGGCTCTTATTTGTTGAAGAGTCAGCATCTTGAATTTATTGTTCGCAATGAACTTGTTGAGGGGGGACAAGTCGAGAATGACTCTGAGTTTGTCTGAGTCTTTCTTGGGAACACAAAACAGTCTTCCCTGGGACTTGGTGGACATTACCCTCTTGATCACCTTCTTGTTCAAGAGTTCTAGGACATATTCTTCCAAGAGTGGGGTTGATGGCTGGAAGAATTGGTGGAAGGTTGGAAGTGGTTGTGTCCAGCTCCAACCCAGTCCCTTCTTGATGATGCTGTGTGCCCAAGGATCGAAGGTCCAGCGATCCTGAAAGTGGAGGAGTCTTCCTCCCATCGGAAGCACTTCATTGCTTCTGGTTTCCCGAGGGTTTGCCACCTCGGCCGCTAGCTCCTCTTCCTCCTCTGCCCCTGAAGGGATGGCGAGAGGAGTCTCTGCCTGAGCCTCTACCTCTGGGACGAAAGGTAGTGGACTGTCGTTCGTAGGCAGGGGTGAAGACCGGTGATTGCGACACCACCGGTTGGGGGACCAACTGAAAGGTCTGTTGTGGTTGCGCGACCACTTAGGGAGTAGCGGGAGCCGGAAACTGGCGTTTTTGTTGACGCTGCTGGGGTCTAGGTTTGGAGGATTTCCTCTTAGGCTGAGGGCCTTCTTCCTGAGAGGATTTCCTCTTGCGGGACATGCCCCACTTTCACCAGAGCAGATGGGAAGAGATGCTTGCCCCAGATGTTGGAGGAGATTAGCTTCCGGGGTTCGTGTTTTACTGCCGCGTTGGCAAACACGAATTCCGGGCCTTGATGAAGCTGTACAAGTCCTTCATCACAGTCACTAGGTGGGTCTTCGCGAGAACCATATACAGATCTGGGACTCTAACGTCCCTGGCCATGACCTCAAGCTGAATTTGATGAGACAGGGAGGCAGTTAGTCTCTCCTTGGTCTCCTGCTCCCGATGGAGAAGGTGGTCGTTCAGCTTCGGAAGATCTTCGTTGAACTGACGTCCAGCCACGTCAGGTTCCAGTTTCCCGACTGTGAAAGTAAACTGGATGTCTTTCCAGAATCTGTCGTCGGGGGAAGGGCGAGGGAGAGAGGCCTATACTCCTCCAGGGTAGGGTAAGGTTTTCCTTCCTCCACCGCCTTCATGACCACATGGAAGGCCATTTCTACAAAGGGAAAGGTCGCAGAAGAGGGAGCAAGAAAGGACGGGTGCCTCTTACTCAATGCCGGCATTTTAGAGTTGGTAAAACCGCGACTCTTAAAGCACTGCCAGCATGGCTTGGGCTTTTGAGTGATCAAACATGATCACCTCTTTGGGTTCAGTCTCCTCCTTGGAGGCCGGTTCGGACCTGAGTCGGACGTAACAGTCTGGGTAAGCCTCAAAGTTAGGGAAGAATTCTACTTCTTCCAAAAGGATGGACCCTAACTTGTCATTGATAAAGATTTTTCCCGTCGTAATTGGCATATGCTCGGTGTACCTCCTGGGATTAGACTCCGAGCAGGAGGGAAGGTCCTTAACCGAGATCTTCTTCGGTTGCTTCCATCCCATCAAACGACTTGTGAGCTCCGCTGAATGCTTATTGAGCTTCTCGTCCATCAGTGCTACCAATACCCGGATGGCATCTTCGGTGGCGGGTAGCAGGGGCTGCGAGGTGGCGGAGGTGGAGGGGACTGGCTCCTCGGCCACTACAGGGATTGCCGTAGGTGGTGGGGCGACCTCACCCTCCGAATCAGGGTACTCCACCTGATCCTCTTCTTCCTCCGGATCCTCACCCATGAGGGTCCTCTCGGTGTTGTCGGACACGTCCGACATCTTCTCCACCTCGTCCAGACTACACTTGCTAAGCGTGGTCTCGATGTCGGGCTCAACAGTCAGTTGAACCAAGGGTATCTGATCCTGGGGAACCACAGAATCTGCTGACGCTTTTGGGAAAAGCATGGCCCTCATCTTCTCATTGGGGAGATACGGCCCGGTAGCGTTCTTCTGGAAACCACGCACCCACTTGTGCAGTTTCTCTGGAGCGTTGTCCCTAGCCTCCGTGGACGGAGGGTGATCGAATGCCTCATCCAGAAGGCCTTTGCAGATGGAACAGGTCTGCGGATCCCAATACTTAAGGTTCCCCTTTCTTGCTACACAGGGAGCGTGGGTCCGGCACGCTTTATGCCCGTAGAAGTCTGGGCGGCGAACTCCGCAGAAGGAGCTCCCACACTTCACGTACTCCTCCTGTAAAAGAAAGAGACCATGATTACATGGAAGGTATATAATATGGCTTACATTACTCATAAGATTAAGATTAACTTATATCTATAAGGTTGGTTTCATTAAAAGCTCAGGATAGGTGAGCTAGAAAGGAAGTAGGAAGACACATACTTGTGAGTCCCGTCCAGCCGGTTACCGCGACCTTTTCTGCAGTCAATTCCTTAGGACCTGAAGGTTCTGAAGGAGGGAAGAGTATCCCTATGGATGAGCCAAGCTTAGGCTTCCTTATTAAGGAATTGTCTGCAGGATGAGAGGATCTGAAATTGTTCAGAACCTATGGAGAGAGAGGGGGAAAATAGGATAAACCCCCTCTATAATTGGATAGGTCCCGGCAATAGACTGCACTGAGAAGCACAGAGTATGCTGGAAATGTTTGTACTGTACACCCGTACAGCATAGCCCTTTGTTTATGAGGTATAATATACCAAATAACAAGTGGTCAGGCTATCCGGCTGTATCAGAGTGACTGCCGGCGCGGGGCCGGCGGCCGGAGAAGGGGTGCTTGTCCATTGAAGTCGCCTGTAGCGGCACCGGCAAGCCGGCGGCCGGTCCAGTGGGGTGAATCCGTCTATGGCCACATACTGAGTAGCAGAGAGATAGGAGACACAGAAGGCGGTCGCCGGAACGGCGGAGGACCCCGGCAGACCGGGTAATCCAAGGGAGGATCAGAGAACACTCAAGGAGGGGCGCTCTTCTGCCGGCACCCGGCATCCGGCACCACCCCATAGTTCAACTATGTAGGGGAAGTGTAGCAGAGCGGCCAGCCGGTCCGAAGAGCATGGCTTATCCTACAACACTCCCATGGGGAGAGTTGTAGGACAGCGGACAAGGGTGTGAAGGCGAGCCAACACAAAGGGATGGAGTGGGGAGGATGAGGGGGGTTGGGGGTTATGTCTTTAGTGGGAGTAGAAAGGGATGCAACCCTAAAACTCTCAAGGGGAGGAGGAATCTGTTAGGTGCTAGTCTGCCCAAGCAGGAGAGACTCGCTCTCCAACCCTAGGGAGGTTAGCTAAGAGTAGGTACAGTACTGGTGTACTGTCCTAAACTATAATAAAAAAGAATCCCCCAAGGCCTAATCTAAACCAGGAGAGAGACTCCTAGATTAGGGAGGGCTGGGAAGACATATCACTAGGCTACCAGGAGGAAGGGACGTGTCCCAACCAAGGGCAGCCTAGGGGGAAGGGCAGGGCCCCTCCACCTTCAATCTCAGTCGATACCTTAAGGGAAATGCGTTCCCTAAGGGCGTACTGGGATGAACGAAAGTTACTCTGGGATCTGACCGAGGTCCCTCCATACACTATGGAAGGGAAGAGGGGCAGACTTAGTCTAACCTATCGATTGATAAGGGGCTAGAATAAGCAAAGCTACCCAGAGGGAGGTTACCCGTAGGTCACAGGGGATATAAGGAAGCATACAAGGGCCCCAACATTGGGTTAGGGGAGTGTACATGGGTGGACCAAGCACGGTCACTTGTATGGTCCGTAGAAGGCGAAAGCAATGTGCAACACTGAGACTGTATGTTTAAAATGCCTATATCTTCATTGATTTAACACTAGGAACACTTATTATATCATGCTAAGTAAATATGAGGACTAGGCTATCAAGTCTAGGGGCTAGGCTAGCGATCTAGCATGGGGTTAGGCAAACACTGGTTGCCTAAAATGAATACTAATGCATAATATAACTAATTCCTAGAAATGAAGACTAAATAACTAATGATCTTAATTAGTTATAAGACCGGGACGGCTGTTCTGGCTAACTAAATAAAGCATGCGAGGTGAACAGCGGCGTCGTAAAATGGCCCCTCCGGTCAAGGCACAGCTCTGCCACAAAACACAAGATTTAAGGATAAAAAATCGTTACTTTACGGCCAGAGCTTATTTAAACAATACAAGAACCTGGTACTCAACTTTCCAGAAGAATGCAAGGCTGCAGGCTGCGACATAGCTAACGATGCAAGGGATAATCCAAGATAACTCTGAAAAACCAACTGTGGTAGGAAGCTACAAGGATTGGAATTAGGACGGACGTGACGTCACACAATATGGCCGCACTTTGTTTACATGAGAGTACCAGAGCAATAGCGAAAGAAAGAGGATAACTTTGGAACGGCACCTCAGCTATCTCGCCACCTTTCCCCCTAGAAGCGTTAACACTATGTGGGGTGGAGATTGCCATGTGGCGTGTCTATGCATGCGTCCCCTGCTGATATACGATATCCTAGAGGGAAACCTTTGGGGTACTCGCACCAGAAGTTAGAATTCTGTGAAACCTTTAGTTTAATTCTCTGGGAATATCTACTGTAGTCATATATACCCTTAGGAAGTTACTGAAGGAACCCTCCATCACGACGACATGGCCATCTCGCCCAAAAATAGATTTTTCGATTCGCTCAAAATCCGTTTTTTGTACTAAGAAATTTAATAACTGCAGACATGCTTTTTGTACAGAGAAATTTAACAACCGTAGATATTTTTTTTGTACTAAGAAATTTAACGACTGCAGATGTGCTTTTTGTATTAAGAAATTTAACATTCGCAGATATGCTTTTTGTACTAAGAAATTTAACAACCGCGTATGCTTTTTGTACAAAGAAATTTAACAACCTCAGATATGTGTTTTATACTAAGAAATTTAATAACTGCCGATCAATGCTTAATCCGACAGATGCAAAGTGAAACTAGTTTATCTTCAAAGCCAAACTAAGTACAATTATATGCTTATATGATATAGTAAGTTATCATTAGAGTATATTCATTTGGACACTTTAGTTCCCATTAATGACTAATCCGTATGGACTATTAAGAATTTGATGAAAAAATAAGGACATTGTCCTCCAGCTCGGGAGCTAGTTTTTAAAATTATGCTTATTCGCTCAAATATTTGCAAAGGTACATTAAGTACTGCAGCTACTACAACCAATTTTACCAACTGGAATAGCTTGACCACGTCTCTGACAATTGTAAAAAACATATTTTGGTCAACTTATAAAATAGATATCGAAAGTTATTACCATCATCAGAATGTTATATTTTGATAGGCATGTATTTGTTTATATTTTTGATTCACATAACTAAATAAACTATATGACCTTATCCATGTTTCTAAATCTGTCTCTTAATGTTATTCCCATCACTATTCTTTCCATAGCTCTTTGAGTTGTAAGTAGCTTATGTTGCAATGCTTTAGTAAGGCTCCAAGTTTCTGATGCATTAGTTAAAACTGGTATGGCCATCTGATTAAATACATTTCTTTTTAGAGAAAGTGGCATTTTACTTTTCATAATCTGATTTTGTTTACCAAAAGCTCTCTATCTCATACTTATAATTTTTCTTAATTTCGGTCTCATGTCCTAGGGAAACATTTACTGTCTATCCCAAATACGTATTGTATATTCACTAAAAATCTCTAGATGTTTGTTCATCCATAACTCTTATTTATTGTCTGTATTTTCATTGAATATTGTCTTTGCTTTACTCATATTCATTTTCAGTCCACATTTCTTTCTCTATTCAAATCTTCTATCATCTTTGGCATTTCTTCTCATGATTCACTGAACAAAACTATGTCATCTGCAAATTTTAACTTGTTAAGGTATTCCCCATTATGATTGTTTCCTATATTACCAATCTAATTTTTTTTGAAAGTCAACTTCCTTCTCTCACGCACCCTTCCAAACACTGCCACTAATCAACCCAGCATCTCCTCTTGAGTCTGCAATCAATGCCATATCGCCTGCAAACAACAACTGAGTCACCTCCCACTTATGAACTCATAATCACTCTCATCTACCCGTTTCAATTCTCGACCAAATACTTGAGCATTCACCTCTCTCACAACTCCACCAACAAACAAACTGAACAACCGTAGCCACATCACACATCCCTATCCCAGTCCCACTCTTACTGGAAAACAACTCGGCCACTTCCTTATCTATCCGAACACATGCTTTACTGCCTATATATAAACTCCTCACTGCTTGCAACAACTTTCCACCAATTCTATATAACCTCATCACATTCCACATTCTTTCCCTATCAGCTCTATCATAAGCTTTCTCCAGATCCATAAATGCAAGATAAACCTTACCTTTGGCTAAATATTTCTAGCATATCTACCTAACTGTAAAAATTTGATTCCTTACCTCTTCTAAAACCACCCTGCACTTCTAAGATTGCATCCTCTTGTTTTATCCTTAACCCTATTAATTAGCACTCTACCATATAATTTTCCAGCACTCAACATACTAATTTTCCTTGTACTACAACACTCGTGCACATCTCCCTTACCTTTGTATAGCAGAACAATACACACACACACACACACACACACACACACACAGACACACACACCCACACCAGTTCACTGGAACCATGGACAACCTAAGATCTATATTAAACAATCTCACCAACCGTTCAAGTACAGTCAACACCCCCCCCCTTCCTATCCCGCCTATAACATCTCGGCCTTCACACCATCCATGTCCGGTGCTTTTCTTGCTCTCATTTCATCTAGTGCTCTTTTCACTTCCTCTCTTTTGTAATCTCTCTCATTCTCAGCTTCTGTCACTGACACCTCAACACCTGCAATAGCAATTATATCTGCCTTCCTATTATCCTCAATATTCAGCAACCTTTTAGAATATTCAGCCCACCATATCCTTGCCTCTTCTCCTTTCAACAACCTTCCATTTTCATCTTTCACTGTTACTTACCTTCTCGATCCACCCGTCCTTACTCTCCTCACTTCTTTCCAAAACTTCTCCTTATTCTATTCATATGAACGACATAATCCCTGACCCCACCTATAGTCAGTCGCCCTCTTTGCCACAGCTACCTTATGTTTTACTTCCCCATTTTTCTCTCTATCTTTTATACTTCTCTACACTATTATCCTGTAGCCAGTCTTCAAATGCCCTCTTTTTCTTCTTGCACTTTCATCTTCACTCCTTCATTCCACTGTTCACTACCATTTCACATGCTCCCTCCAGGAATTTTCTTTCCACACACATCACTTGCAATCCCAACAAAATTTTCTTTTACTAACTTCCACTTCTCCTCTAGTTCACCAGATTCTCTTTTTTCACTCTGTCGTATGCCACTTCCAACCTTTCTTGATATTTCCTTTTTACCTCTGTCTTTTTTTTTTTTTTTTTCATTTCTTCAACCTTTACTACCTCCATTTTATATCCCTGACTCCATTCCCCCACTCTAATTTTTTTCCTTCTACCAAAAACTGGTAAGACATACCGTTAAACATATCCTTAAACACGTGCACCTCTTTGAATCTTCCAAACATCTTTCTTTTTATCAACACACAATCTATTAAAGCCCTTTCTACCACTCTTCCATTTGCCACTCTCACCCATGTATACTTGTTATTATCTCTTTGAAGAAAAACTACTACTTATCACCAGCTCTTATTTAACACATATCTACCAGTTTCTCACCACTCACATTATCACCTTATACACCATACTTCCGAATGACACCTTCTACCTCTCCAGCACCCAATCTTGCATTTAAGCCACCCATCACAACCAAATAATTCCTTCTACTCAGTCCTACACACCTACATAATTTATTCCAGAATCCATTCCGCTCTTCACTTTTCTCACAACCTGGCCCATACACACTAACAAAAGCCCAGCATTCTCTAGCTAACCTAAACCTTACCCACATTAACCTAAATAATACCTGTTCCATTCCACTACTTTATCTGTCATCCATTCACTCGGCAATAAAGCCCCACCATCTCTTGCTCTTCCCCTTTCAATACCAGATACTCTACTAGTAACTTCACCAAGCATCATTTCACCCTTCCATTTTATCTTTGTCTTGCACAAGACCAATGCATCTATCTTATTATTCTAAAACATACTTCCAATCGCGCATCTTTTACTCCATCGTACTACATCCATGCACATTCAAGACACCCCGAAACTAGAGTGTGGGGAATAGTAACTCTCCCACCAGCTCCTCTTCTTCCATATCTTGCAGAAAGTAACTAAATGGGAGATGGGATTCCCAGTCCACTCGTCCCGTATATATATATATATATATATATATATATATATATATATATATATATATATATATATATATATATATATATATATATATATATATATATATCATCATCATCTCCTCCTACGCCTGTTGACGCTAGAGGGCCTCGGTTAGATTTCGCCAGTCATCTCTATCTTGAGCTTCTAATTCAGTACTTCTCCATTCATCCTCTCCTAATTCGCGCCTCATAGTCCTCAGCCATGTAGGCCTGGGTCACACACACATACATACATACATATATATATATATATATATATATATATATATATATATATATATATATATATATATATATATATATATATACACACACTTATGATTATAATGTCGCTGTCCCTTGCCTCTGCTATTCATGATCGGCCTTTAAACCCTTAAAGCCATTATGTATTATTGTAGGTAGGTGTTAGTACTGTCAGGGACATTATTTCCCATTAAAGTTATTGCTTCTACTGAAAGAGGGTGAGATTGTTCCCTATGGAAATATAATTTTCCATAAAGGCAATTATATCGTTTATTAAGGGAATGGCTTTTTAAATGAAATGACCATATTACGAAAAAGGCCATTGTTTTTCATGAAGTGGTTGTAATCATCCATCGAGGTTATCTTTATACCTTAGACTTAGAGGGAAAAGCTCGTCACGTAATTGAAACAGTTGTTGCTGAACGGAAAGATACAAGGGGAAAATTGACCTATATTAAAGCCATGGTCTATTTAAATCTATTTAAAAGGGAAAGTTTGTTGCTTAATGGGACATTATTAGATTCAACTTTCCTTTAATGAGGAAAGTTTGCTTAATGCGACATTATTAAATTCAGTATTCCTTTAAAGGGGAAAGGTTGTTGCTTAATGGAACGTTACTAAATAAATCATTTTTTTAATGGGGAAAGTTTGTTACTTAATGGGACATTATTAAATTCAACATTCTTCTTGAGGGAAAGTTTGTTGCTTAATGAGACATTATTATATTCATCATTCCTTTAATGAGGAAAGTTTGTTGCTTAATGGGACATTATTAAATTCAACATTCCTCTTAACTGGAAAGTTTGTTGCTTAATGAGACATTATTATATTCATCATTCCTTTAATGAGGAAAGTTTGTTGCTTAATGGGACATTATTAAATTCAACATTCCTCTTAACTGGAAAGTTTGTTGCTTAATGAGACATTATTATATTCATCATTCTTTTAATGAGGAAAGTTTGTTGCTTAATGGGACATTATTGAATTCAACATTGCTCTAAAGGGGAAAGTTTGTTACTTAATGGGACATTATTAAATTCAACATTCCTCTTAACTGGAAAGTTTGTTGCTTAATGAGACATTATTATATTCATCATTCCTTTAATGAGGAAAGTTTGTTGATTAATGGGACATTATTGAATTCAACATTGCTCTAAAGGGGAAAGTTTGTTGCTTAATGGGACATTATTAAATTCAACATTCCTCTTAAAGGGAAAGTTTGTTGCTTAATGAGACATTATATTCATCATTCCTTTAATGAGGAAAGTTTGTTGCTTAATGAGACATTATTATATTCATCATTCCTTTAATGAGGAAAGTTTGTTGCTTAATGGGACATTATTGAATTCAACATTGCTCTAAAGGGGAAAGTTTGTTGCTTAATGGGACATTATTAAATTCAACATTCCTCTTAAGGGAAAAGTTTGTTGCTTAATGAGACATTATTATATTCATCATTCCTTTAATGAGGAAAGTTTGTTGCTTAATGAGATATTATATTCATCATTCCTTTAATGAGGAAAGTTTGTTGCTTAATGAGACATTATCATATTCATCATTCCTTTAATGAGGAAAGTTATTCATCATTCCTTTAATGAGGAAAGTTTGTTGCTTAATGAGACATTATTATATTCATCATTCCTTTAATGAGGAAAGTTTGTTGCTTAATGAGACATTATTAAATTCAACATTCCTCTTAAGGGGAAAGTTTGTTGTTTAATGAGACATTATTATATTTCATCATTCCTTTAATGAGGAAAGTTTGTTGCTTAATGGGACATTATTGAATTCAACATTGCTCTAAAGGGGAAAGTTTGTTGCTTAATGGGACATTATTAAATTCTAAATTCCACTAAAGGGGTAAGTTTTTTGCTTAATGAGACATTATTATATTCATCATTCCTTTAATGAGGAAAGTTTGTTGCTTAATGGGGCATTATTGAATTCAACATTGCTCTAAAAGGGAAAGTTTGTTGCTTAATGAGACATTATTATATTCATCATTCCTTTAATGAGGAAAGTTTGTTGGTAGGCTCCACCTTGGAAGGTTGATTTTTGCCAATTTTTTTTTTCTTTGCTAAGAGTCTTCCTTTTGCCTATCAGAAAGCCGTGATACGTGTAGAATTCATCTCCAGCCTCTATAAGCCCCCCCCCCCCCCCATGCTCGTCGACGCCCCCCTTATGTTCTTAGTAAAAATAAGAAATATTAGTAATTGTGTGATTTTTATAGTTTACCTCTCAAAAATTGGTCGAAGTCGTTTTCTAATATCAGTTTCATCAAAGAAAATTAGTTCAGGGGTGACTATTTTTCCTGTGTCATCAGAAAAAAATAGCTTTTTCTCGGTTTTTTTTTTTTCGGGAGAGGGGTGTATTTCTTTGCTTGTACTGCTCTTATGCCTTAAGTAATATAATTTTTAGATGTTTTAGGCTATCAAGTAACATAATACCTACAAATACACACAAGGTTTTGTCCCTAAATTGAGATTTTAATTTTTGGTGAATATTTATTTTTAGGTTTCTCTCCATCATCGGCTTGGCTTTCACTAAAGTTATTGCTCGTTTTTTTCTTGGTGTGTGCTTATTTACTGTTCGATAAAACTTTGTGTGCATGTTCCAGGTGGATAAACAAACATGCCTAAACAATTCAATTCAATTCAAGACAGTAGTTTCTCACCGATCACCAAATAACATTTAAGTCGCTGGCTCCGATTTTCACATTTTTATTCATAAAATCCTTTATTTTCCCTGTAGGATGATAAAACTCACAGAGGATATGCCTTATTATAATGCTAATAATGCCTGAAAATTTAGCGTGTCTTGATTAGTGTATATTTGGGAAATATTTTTATGATTGGCACCCTTACAAGGTGGAGCCTACCCTTCATGGCACATTATTGAATTCAACATTGTTCTGAAGGGGAAAGTTTGTTACTTAATGGGACATTATTGAATTCAACATTCCTCTTAAGGGGAAAGTTTGTTGCTTAATGAGACATTATTATATTCATCATTCCTTTAATGAGGAAAGTTTGTTGCTTAATGGGACATTATTGAATTCAACATTGCTCTAAAGGGGAAAGTTTGTTGCTTAATGTGACATTATTAAATTCAACATTCCTCTTAAGGGGAAAGTTTTTTGCTTAATGAGACATTATTATATTCATCATTCCTTTAATGAGGAAAGTTTGTTGCTTAATGGGACATTATTGAATTCAACATTCCTCTTAAGGGGAAAGTTTGTTGCTTAATGAGACATTATTATATTCATCATTCCTTTAATGAGGAAAGTTTGTTGCTTAATGGGACATTATTGAATTCAACATTGCTCTAAAGGGGAAAGTTTGTTGCTTAATGGGACATTATTATATTCAACATTCCTCTTAAGGGGAAAGTTTGTTGCGTGATGGGACATTATTGAATTCAACATTGCTCTAAAGGTGGAAGTTTTTTGCTTAATGGTACATTATTGAATTCAACATTCCTCTTAAGGGGAAAGTTTGTTGCTTAATGAGACATTATTATATTCATCATTCCTTTAATGAGGAAAGTTTGTTGCTTAATGGGACATTATTGAATTCAACATTGCTCTAAAGGGGAAAGTTTGTTGCTTAATGGGACATTATTATATTCAACATTCCTCTTAAGGGGAAAGTTTGTTGCATAATGGGACATTATTGAATTCAACATTGCTTTAAAGGGGGAAGTTTTTTGCTTAATGGGACATTATTGAATTCAACATTCCTCTTAAGGGGAAAGTTTGTTGCTTAATGGGACATTATTGAATTCAACATTGCTCTAAAGGGGAAAGTTTGTTGCTTAATGGAACATTATTAAATTCAACATTCCTCTTAAGGGGAAAGTTTGCTGCTTAATGAGACATTATTATATTCATCATTCCTTTAATGAGGAAAGTTTGTTGCTTAATGGGACATTATTGAATTCAACATTGCTCTAAAGGGGAAAGTTTGTTGCTTAATGGGACATTATTATATTCAACATTCCTCTTAAGGGGAAAGTGTTGCGTGATGGGACATTATTGAATTCAACATTGCTCTAAAGGGGGAAGTTTTTTGCTTAATCGGACATTATTGAATTCAACATTCCTCTTAAGGGGAAAGTTTGTTGCTTAATGAGACATTATTATATTCATCATTCCTTTAATGAGGAAAGTTTGTTGCTTAATGGGACATTATTGAATTCAACATTGCTCTAAAGGGGGAAGTTTGTTGCTTAATGGGACATTATTAAATTCAACATTCCTTTTAAGGGGAAAGTTTGTTGCTTAATAGGACATTATTATATTCATCATTCCTTTAATGAGGAAAGTTTGTTGCTTAATGGGACATTATTGAATTCAACATTCCTCTTAAGGGGAAAGTTTGTTGCTTAATGAGACATTATTATATTCATCATTCCTTTAATGAGGAAAGTTTGTTGCTTAATGGGACATTATTGAATTCAACATTGCTCTAAAGGGGGAAATTTTTTGCTTAATGAGACATTATTAAATTCAACATTTCTCTTAAGGGGAAAGTTTGTTGCTTAATGAGACATTATTATATTCATCATTCCTTTAATGAGGAAAGTTTGTTGCTTAATGGGACATTATTGAATTCAACATTGCTCTAAAGGGGAAAGTTTGTTACTTAATGGGACATTAAATTCAACATTCCTCTTAAGGGGAAAGTTTGTTGCTTAATAGGACATTATTAAATTCAACATTTCTCTAAAGGGGAAAGTTTGTTGCTTAATGAGACATTAATATATTCATCATTCCTTTAATGAGGAAAGTTTGATGCTTAATGGGACATTATTGAATTCAACATTGCTCTAAAGGGGAAAGTTTGTTGCTTAATGACACATTATTAAATTCAACATTCCTCTTAAGGGGAAAGTTTGTTGCTTAATGAGACATTATTATATTCATCATTCCTTTAATGAGGAAAGTTTGTTGCTTAATGGGACATTATTGAATTCAACATTGCTCTAAAGGGGAAAGTTTGTTGCTTAATGGGACATTATTAAATTCAACATTGCTCTAAAGGGGAAAGTTTGTTACTTAATGGGACATTATTAAATTCAACATTCCTCTTAAGGGGAAAGTTTGTTGCTTAATGGGGCATTATTAAATTCAAAATTTCTCTAAAGGGGAAAGTTTGTTGTTTAATGAGACATTATTATATTCATCATTCCTTTAATGAGGAAAGTTTGTTGCTTAATGGGACATTATTGAATTCAACATTGCTCTAAAGGGGAAAGTTTGTTGCTTAATGGGACATTATTAAATTCAACATTCCTCTTAAGGGGAAGTTTGTTGCTTAATGAGACATTATTATAATCATCATTCCTTGAATGAGGAAATTTGTTGCTTAATGAGACATTATTATATTCATCATTCCTTTAATGAGGAAAGTTTGTTGCTTAATGGGACATTATTAAATTCAACATTTATCTAAAGGGGAAAGTTTGTTGCTTAATGGGACATTATTGAATTCGACATTGCTCTAAAGGGGAAAGTTTGTTACTTAATGGGACATTATTAAATTCAACATTCCTCTTAAGGGGAAAGTTTGTTGCTTAATGAGACATTATTATATTCATCATTCCTTTAATGAGGAAAGTTTGTTGCTTAATGGGACATTATTAAATTCAATATTAATCTTAAGGGGAAAGTTTGTTGCTTAATGGGACATTATTGAATTCAACATTGCTCTAAAGGGGGATGTTTTTTGCTTAATGGGACATTATTGAATTCAACATTCCTCTAAAGGGGAAAGTTGGCTACTTAATGGGACATTATTGAATTCAACATTCCTCTAAAGGGAAAAGTTTGTTGCTTAATGGGACATTATTAAATTCAACATTCCTCTAAAGGGGAAAGTTTGTTGCTTAATGAGACATTATTATATTCATCATTCCTTTAATGGGGAAAATTTCTTGCTTAATGGGACATTATTAAATTACACCATTCCTTCAAAGGGGAAAGTTTGTTGTTTAATGGGACATTATTAAATTTAACGTTCCTTTAATGAGGAAAGTTTGTTACTTAAGGGACATTATTAAATTCAACATTCCTCTAAAGGGGAAAGTTTGTTACTTAATGGGACATTATTAAATTCAACATTTCTCTAAAGGGGAAAGTTTGTTGCTTAATGAGACATTATTATATTCATCATTCCTTTAATGGGGAAAATTTCTTGCTTAATGGGACATTATTAAATTACACCATTCCTTCAAAGGGGAAAGTTTGTTGTTTAATGGGACATTATTAAATTTAACGTTCCTTTAATGAGGAAAGTTTGTTACTTAAGGGACATTATTAAATTCAACATTCCTCTAAAGGGGAAAGTTTGTTACTTAATGGGACATTATTAAATTCAACATTTCTCTAAAGGGGAAAGTTTATTACTTAAGGGACATTATTAAATTCAACATTCCTCTAAAGGGGAAAGTTTGTTACTTAAGGAACATTATTGAATTCAACATTTCTCTAAAGGGGAAAGTTTGCTACTTAAGGGACATTATTAAATTCAACATTCCTCTAAAAGGGAAAGTTTGCTACTTAAGGGACATTATTGAATTCAACATTTCTCTAAAGGGGAAAGTTTGCTACTTAATGGGACATTATTAAATTGAACATTTCCCTTAAAGGGAAAGTTTGTTGCTTAATGGGACATTATTAAATTCAACATTCCTCTAAAGGGGAAAGTTTGTTGCTTAATGGGACATTATTAAATTCAACATTCCTCTAAAGCGGAAAGTTTGTTGCTTAATGGGACATTATTAAATTTAACGTTCCTTTAAAGGGAAAAGTTTGCTACTTAAGGGACATTATCAAATTCAACATTCCTGTAAAGGGGAAAGTTTGTTACTTAAGGGACATTATTAAATTCAACATTCCTCTAAAGCGGAAAGTTTGCTACTTAAGGGACATTATTAAATTCAACATTCCTTTAAAGGGGAAAGTTTGCTACTTAAGGGACATTATCAAATTGAACATTCCTCTAAAGCGGAAAGTTTGTTGCTTAATGGGACATTATTAAATTTAACGTTCCTTTAAAGGGAAAAGTTTGCTACTTAAGGGACATTTATCAAATTCAACATTCCTGTAAAGGGGAAAGTTTGTTACTTAAGGGACATTATTAAATTCAACATTCCTCTAAAGGGAAAAGTTTGCTACTTAAGGGACATTATTAAATTCAACATTCCTTTAAAGGGGAAAGTTTGCTACTTAAGGGACATTATCAAATTGAACATTCCTGTAAAGGGGAAAGTTTGCTACTTAAGGGACATTATTAAATTCAACATTCCTCTAAAGCGGAAAGTTTGCTACTTAAGGGACATTATCAAATTCAACATTCCCTTAAAGGGGAAATTTTGCTACTTAAGGGATATTATCAAATTCAACATTCCTGTAAAGGGCAAAGTTTGCTACTTAAGGGACATTATTAAATTCAACATTCCTCTAAAGCGGAAAGTTTGCTACTTAAGGGATATTATCAAATTCAACATTCCTGTAAAGGGGAAAGTTTGCTACTTAAGGGACATTATTAAATTCAACATTCCTCTAAAGCGGAAAGTTTGCTACTTAAGGGACATTATCAAATTCAACATTCCCTTAAAGGGGAAAGTTTGCTACTTAAGGGACATTATCAAATTCAACATTCCCTTAAAGGGGAAAGTTTGCTACTTAAGGGACATTATTAAATCCAACATTCCTGTAAAGGGGAAAGTTTGCTACTTAAGGGACATTATCAAATTCAACATTCCTCTAAAGCGGAAAGTTTGCTACTTAAGGGACATTATCAAATCCAACATTCCTGTAAAGGGGAAAGTTTGCTACTTAAGGGACATTATCAAATTCAACATTTCCCTAAAGGGGAAAGTTTGTTGCTTAGGTGAACATAGTAAATTACATAATTTTTTAATGGGGAAAGTGTTAGTAATGGGACATCGGTTTTTATTAGTAAAATCACATTCCTTGAATGACAAAATTGTAGACCCTTCTATCTGTGGACTTCTGGACTTTCTCATCAAACCAACCACAAATATCTATTAAAGTCATCAATTTCACACAAAGGGCTGAAGGTATTGTTTCTTAGCGAACTTTTATAATTCATCTCCTCCGGCAACAAAGTTAGTAGGAGGTTATGTTTTCGCCCCTGTTTGTGCTTGTTTGTTTGTGAACCGCTTCCTGGTCACAATTTTGATCACAGTGAAATGAAACTTGCTGGATTAACTTAAGGTTAAAAGCTGGAAATGATTGATTTTTTTTGGAAGGTCAAAATTAAAGGTCATGGTCACGGTCAAGCAAAATGTCCAATTCACGTAATCAGCCATAAGTTTGGACATCGTTGTTACAGAGACTCCCAACTTGGTTCATATATGAGTGTATGAATATCCACGCCAATTAATACGTGTTAAGGTCAAAGGTCAAGGTCAAGATCGAGAAAAAGCTTGAGAAATAAGCTACCGTGGCAGAGGTCTGCCTTCTGCTGAGTGTCCCCTCTAGGTACAGTATTTATTTCAAAAGAATATTAAGTTAAATTATTCTTAATGTCCGTCTATATTCTGTCATTCTCATTAAATGTCCTGTCCATGTTCATTTCCTTTTCTTACATATTGTCAGTATATGTATATATATATATATATATATATATATATATATATATATATATATATATATATATATATATATATATCTGTAATTTAGTTTGATTAAAGTTCAATGTTACCAATGACGACATTCAAAGTTCTTGAATAGATGCTAAATGCAATGTTTGCTCGCGTGTTTGTTTGGCTCACCAGGCCAATCTTGGAATTGCGTACCTTGCCAGATGTCTGACCAGTCAAATTAGGATTAATGGGAACTTTTCCGAGGGCAGTGACCCATTTGTTATCACTTTCTCCAGGCCACACGCTCGTCCACATGGGTTTCCATGTCAGCTGGAGTAATTTTTCATTTCTTTAGTGTTGACTTGTCTTGATCTGTGTCCATACAAAATATTTTTCACTCATTTGGCGAGCATGGCTTCTTCAGTATGCTTGTACAGTTGGACGCAGGAATTCTTGCTACACCTCGTTTTGAAGTAGTGCATCCAGCCACACCCTTACTGCGGAGAGAGTTCCTGCGTTTAGCCCCATCCACCACCTCTGCCATCTCTTCCTACACTGTCTGGTTGGTTACTTGCCGCAGAGTAAGCGTGTGACCAGGGTCACTTCTCTGGAGCTAGGTGTGTCAGGGAATCCTGTGTCCAACTGTACATCCCTTTGGATTTTGAACCTCTGAGTAGAGTCAGATTTTTCCAGGTAAGGTCCATAATTTTCTCTAATCTGGAAATTTGGAAAAATTCCAGCATCTCGAGATGATGTTGATATTGAGTCCAGGTCTGTGCACCACAGAGATGAGTTGAGATACGTACGGTTTATAAACTTGGAATTCAGAGGTCAGATTTACGTATTTGTTCTGCCAAGGAAAAAAAAAAAAGGTCCTCTGTCAAAAGCACGTGAAGCACTATTTATTTCACCTAAAGCATATTTATCGATTTCATTAGTGGGTGAAACAACGCCACCAACATATTTCGTACCACGTGCAGCTGTGCATCAGCATCAGCGAAAACAGGCATATTTTGATTTGGTTAACTTTATGAACTATGCCTTCTGGCAAGCCAAGTGCCTTATATATTGAAGATAGGGTGTCTGAAATGTATTGCATTGACTGAATTGTAGGCTGAAATTGCAGCGCCATTAGTATATTGTAAGGGTGGTATTTGTGTATAATCGTCTGATGTTGAATAGGTTACCATTAATTCGGCATTCAATTTAGATCCCGTCTTCTTCTCTTAAGTTTGAGATGCAATGGAGTCATTATCGAGGAGATAAACAAATTGAAAAGGAAAGGTTTCAGAACATCATCCTGCTTTACTCCCATTTCCACAGAGAAAGTGGAGCAATCCAAGCCACCAGTACTGACTTGCTTCCACGACAATTCTATCCTGTTCGTAATACTAGGCAGACAGTTAATTCTAATAGTCAGGCCTTCTCCATCATAAGGCTCAATACTACACAGTATTCTAGAAGTTTTATTCCAGCTGTTACCAAGTTGTGAAATGATCTTCCTAATCGGGTTGTTGAATCAGTGGAACTTCAAAAGTTCAAAGTTGCAGCAAATGTTTTTATTTTGACCAGGTTGACATGAGTCTTTTTATAGTTTACATATGACATATCTATTTTGACGTTGTTAATAGTTTATATATGACATATCTGTTTTGACGTTGTTACTGTTTTTAGATTGATTTATTGTTAATTTGTTCTCATCATTTATTTATTTCCTTATTTCCTTTCCTCACTGGGCTATTTTTCCCTATTGGAGCTCTTGGGCTTATAGCATCTTGCTTTTCCAACTAGGGACGTAGCTTAGCTAATAATAATAATAATAATAATAATAATAATAATAATAATAATAATAATGTGTACTCATATTTATGGAGGAGGTTGTTTTAGAAAAAAAGAAAAAAAAAAACTCCTGTGTTCTTTATGTTGTTTGCGTTTGAATGTGATTTTTCTAGTTCCAGTTTAACCTCTTCCTTTTTCTCCTCTAGAATGTTGGAAATTCCTATTAATACTGCTAACTATTACAATGTAGTGTCAGGATCCTTAACTTTTCGCTTCTGTATTTCCTCTGTATTTGATAGGAACTGCATATTTTGCAAGTACCTTCCATAGGAGCTCGCGTTGCCTTAGTAAGGTCAATAATGATTATATATGAGATTGTATTTTGCTCTCGATATTTCTTCTGTAATTCTCTTAAAGTAGAATAATATTGGTAGTCCATCATTCTTTCCTAAAACAGCGCTGGGCCTCTAATAGCACATATTCAGATTTATGTTTAGTTAAGCTTAAGAGCAAATCTAGTTAGTATCTTGCTAGCTGTAGATAGAGGGAAAATATTTCAGCTGTTGTTTTAGTCGCTTCTCTGCCATTTTATCCTATTGATTGAAGTGATTTTAGTGTATCCAGGATTTTGGTATTCTTTCTTTTATAAGGTACAGATGATCTATTGTGTCCTTGATAAAGTACTGCAGAACATACATAAACACACACTCACACACATACTCGTACACAAACACACACACACACACACACACATATATATATATATATATATATATATATATATATATATATATATATATATATATATATATATACTGTATATATATATATATATATATATTATATATATATATATATATATATATATATATATATATATATATATATATATATATATATATATATATATATATATATATTATATGTGTGTGTATATATACAGTATATATATGCACATATACATATCGACATTTATATATCCACAAATGTTTTTATGTTGACCAGGCTGACATGAGTCGTTTTATAGTTTATATATGACATATCTGTTTTTGACGTTGTTAATAGTTTATATAGGACATGTCTGTTTTGACGCTGTTACTGTTTTTAGAATGATATATTGTTAATTTATTCTCATCATTTATTTATTTCCTTATTTCCTTTCCTCACTGGGCTATTTTTCCATGTTGGAGCCCTTCGGCTTATAGCATCTTGCTTTTCCAACTAGGGTTGTAGCTTGGCTAATAATAATAATAATATAGACACACATTATATATATATATATATATATATATATATATATATATATATATATATATATATATATATATATATATATATATATATATATATATATACACACACACGCACGAGATTGAATAAGTCTGTCCAAAATAAAAGCAGTTTACTTCAAAGTATTTCCAATGACATATAAACAAGAAATATAAAAAAATGGGTAACCAATTGAGGCATTGCAAAACTGAAAGCTATCATATAAACGAATAATGAATATTAAACAGAAAATGGCAAGTGTGTGTGCGAGATATTTTTTTAATCATGAATGAAGTGACGAGTCTTAATTAAACCAAAACAGTATGAGGGTTGTGGTGGCTGGGTGGTAGCGTCCTTGCCTGGCCATTGCCAGACTTCGGTTCGAGTCCCGCTCAAACTCGTTAGTTCTTTTGGTCGCTGCAAGCTCACCATCCTTGTGAGCTAAGGGTGCGGGGTTTGGGGGAGCCTATATGTCAATCTGCTGAGTCATCAGTAGCCATTGCCTGGCCCTCTTTGGTCTTAGCTTGGGGGGAGAGGGGCTTGGGTGCTGATCATATGTATATATGATCAGTCTAGGGCATTGTCCTGCTTGATAAGGCAATGTGACTGTCCCTTGCCTCTGCCATTCATGAGCGACCTTTAAACCTTTAAACATCTCATTCCTTAGTGAAGAAAAAGATTAAACTGATTTGTTATCTCTCTGAAGTGGCAATATATTAATAAATTTCATGATTCTAATCGAGTGTTTTGCACAAAGAGTACTGGAGATTTTTTTTCCCTTATGATCTGCCTTTAAAGTTATTTGGCTCGAAATGGTGGTGATTGATGTGAGAGGCTGGCCCGGGGATGCAGTTTACGGTTTCATTATCGTCTTTCATTTATAAGAAAGTTTTTAAATGTATTAATAGGTTTCCCTAATTGGCTTTTATTTCTGGTTTTTTGAATAATTGGGAATACTGTGTTGTAACCCTACCTATGTTGTAGAAAAGATTAATAATAGTCTTATGGTGACGGTTTCCTAATGACCTCCTCCAATGAAATTGGAACGAGGTTATGTTTTACCCCCTGTTTGTGTGTTTGTGCTTTTTATGTGTTTGAAAACAGCTTCATGACCAGTTTTAATCGTAATATAATGAAACTTGTAGGGATTAACTCTTATGGAAAAAGCTGGAATTGATTAAATTTTTTGATGTCAAGGTCATAGGTCAAGGTCAAGGTCAACCAAATTTCCTATTCACGTAATCAGCCATAAGTTGGACATCGTTGTCACAGAGACTTCAAACTTGGTTCATATTTGAGTGTATGAAAATCCACGCCAATTAAGACATGTTAATGTCAAAGATCAAGGTCGAGCAAAAGGTCGAGAAATAACCTGCCGCGGCGGAGGTCTGCGCACTACTGAGTGTCCCTCTAGTTTCGAAATAGTGATTTATAGTAACGCTTATTGTTTCTCGCATCTCTGTCAATTCATCACCTTTATGACGAAGAGAAGAGAGGCCAAATGACGATGCCAAACTTTCATTGCAACAGCTGGAAGAGCAGCTTCTCTCATTTCATGATCCCCACGTAAGAGCAGCAGTGCCGGTTGGGCGAAACAGCTTTATCGGGAACGAACTGGGAGAAGCGAAATCTCAGCTTCCAGTTTCCCGGTCGCTTGTGGATAGAGTCGTGGAAAAGATAAGGATGTCATAGCCTCGTGCGTTGCCGGTTTATATCCAGGAACAGAGATGTTCGTTTCCCTTCCAGGCAGCTATTTTATCTAAGGGGTTTAATAGGGGTTCGAGTTAGGCTTCAATGGCATTTCTCGTTTCCCCCGCAAAAGTGACGTTTCAACCGAATACTTAACCCGATGAGAGGAGAGTTTGCTGTAACGTTTGGTGGATGATCCAGGTTCATTTTGCTTCGTCACCATAGAGTAGTCGAGTTGTTTGTACGCATGCGCAGTGCCACGGCCAGGTGATCGATCGAGCGAGCGAGTCAGTATGCGTGTAGTCTGTGAGGAAAGTGCTGGTCCGCGACTCCAGTCCCGAAGAGAGTTGTGTGGCCTCGCGTGCTTCTTCTTCTCTTGCTCACCTGGACCAAAGCGCCCCCACCCCCCTACCCCCTCCACTTTCAACACACGTATCCACCCACCAACAACAGGTACGTTGAGAGACACACCCCTCTGCCACGCCCACCTGATGCTTCATCTACACCTCTCGTACCTCACCCCACCCCCCTGCCCTCATTTCCCCTCTTGTTCCATTCAGAAATTCGCTGGAACACTCATTTCTATCGTAACGTCGAAGTTGAGAAAGAGCGCGCGGCCATGAGACGCCGACGCCAGATGGAAAGCCGAGATGGCTCTCAGCGCCAGGATATAATTTTACATTTACTGCCGTCAAAGTCTTCCTTTTGCCATGGAAGGTGATTCCACTTGAGAAACGAGAGACTTCGCTGTTTAGATCGTTTCCAGACATACTATGTTCTCATCACAGTTACTTACTTTGATGGCTGCTTTTCCGGTCCCATACAGCAGGAGAACCCCTCTCTACAGGACCTCCGCTGTCGTTTTACCTTGTTCGTTCAGAGTATTTATCGTTTCAGATCACGTATTGTTCATTTACTGTTAAATCCCCACTGTTGTAAGACTGTTTAAATAAGAAAGTCTTAAGTTTCCTCTTGAAAGCCTTAATGTCTTCAATCATTTTCTCATACAGCGATGCTCACCCGTAATCCATTACTAGATGTATCTGTTCTTATCACTCCAGCCAGAAGGAAAACTGTTCATCAAATGAGTCTTTAAAACGCTTGTGATAAGATCCCTCTTATTGTGAAATGCTTCCTGGAATCGCAACTGGAAATGCTATGTCGCAATATGGATCTGGGGTCGTTGGGGGCGCCTTTTTCTCTATGGATTTTAGAATTTTTTTTTTCGTGTGGCTACATTGCTTTTGGTTTAGCTTTTGCATTCTCTATATGGTCTAACATTTTCCACCTTAAGAGCGATATATTTTGACTCGTAAGGGATGAAAACAATGTATTGTTTTCATGCATATGTTAGGCTATAATGAGATATTTTTTCTGTGTATGCAGCTGTGGAAAGCTGTTTCTTAAATTAACATCCCCTAATCGTGTTCCGTTTGAGAGTATGAAGCGCATGAGCAATCAGAACAAGGTTAAAGAAACGTGTAAAACCATTATACTTTTGTATGCACACAAACGAACGAATTTACTATTGATTTAACATCCGTGAAAATATCTAATTAAAAATCTTGCTACAACGCTACAAATTATGTATTTTACCTATACTTGAGCATAAGTTCTTTTTGGATAATTTATCCATATGTTTCAGCTTTCAGGTTTTTATGTCTTTTTGGAATAGAATAGCTTATATTTATACGAAGACTAAGGTTGCCATGTATGTACTGAATGACATAAGGTAAAAGGAAACAACTATAACAGTGTTATGATTATAACAAACTGATAATGTATAGTAGGTATAAAAAGTTAGGTGTTCATAAACAGGTTATATAGTATAGCCAGAGATGGCATTTCTATCTAATATAACAACTTGGTATTGTTTTAAAAACCATGAGTTATTAAATGACGAAATAACTAACATCATATTCAACTTTGAAAAAAAAAATCTTTGTGTTGAAATAGTCTTGTATTGTCCGTAGAGTTTTTTGAAATATCTTTGCTGCCTAAAGTATTCCATTTTTTTTTTAATGTACTGAATTTGATAAAGTATTCCATTTTTTTTAATGTAATGAATTTGATGAATCATTGAAAATATCCCTTGCAGTTTCGTATGGAAAAAAATCACTATAAAAAAAGGAACTTCGATAAATGTATTATTAATGTATTCATGTTATCATGACTGCTTAAGCACGACCCACGAATAATTTTCGAAATAGAAATCTATCATGATTTTCCAACAAAAGTTATGGTCATAGGAGTTTATTTTTAACTGTTCGGAAGAAAATATGGTATTAAGATATATAAAACAACGAAAATAAGAGCAACAATAATTATAACTAATTATAATGTTGTGGAGGTTGGTAGTGGTTGCCGATTATTATTATTATTATTATTATTATTATTATTATTATTATTATTATTATTATTATTATTATTATTATTACTTGCTAAGCTACAACCCTAGTTGGAAAAGCAGAACGCTTTAAGCCCAGGGGATCCAACAGGGAAAACTGCTCAGTGAGGAAAGGGAACAAGGAAAAATAAAATATTTTAAGAAGAGCAACAACAATAAAATAAATATCACTTTACAAACTATAAAACCTTTAACAAACAAGAAGAAGAGAAATAAGATATAAGATAGAACAGTGTGCCCGAGCTTACCCTCAAGCAAGAGAGATTTTACATGGACGAGTCACTTATACACCCACTCACACATCAAACATGCGCGCACACATCCACACATGACCACGCACTCACGCACATACAAAACACCTACACATGCACACACACCCACACATATATGCAAATACCCTAACATGCTAAAATAACCCGCGCATGTACACAGCACTTACATGTACACTCGCCTACACATGCACACACACCCACATATTTGTGCAAATATCCAAACATGCACAAGTAACACATATAGCAGTAAATGGCTCTTTGAAGTTATTTTTTATTTTTTTTTTTTGGAAATGAATGAAGTGTATTACAAAAAAATGAATGAAGTATTTGTAAATTTATTAGATTGCATGAAACTGAATTTGTTATAGTTTTGAAACAATTTTATATGTGCTTGGAGAATGTTTCGAAGCAATAACCTCTTGTTCATTTTATTATCGGTAGAAAACCTGTATAAACTCGAGAGAACGTTAAAACTTCCGGCAGTGATTTACTGATTAATAAAGAAACTAACCAATTAGCTGTACAAAAATGAACAAGAATGTCTTGGAAAACGCGTAAATCAAAGTAGAATAAGTGTGCGTGATAGCAAAGTAGTAAGATTAGACTCTAACCTAACTTTTGATAGGGAATAAAAATCGCACAGTACAAAAAAAAAAAAGGTGGGGGAATATACTTGATTCATTTGAATCTAGATGGCGTGGTAGTATCAGTCTGTAATAAAAATTGAAATATGGCGTACAAATAAACATTCCATCTCATGTCGTAGACAAAAATAAGAGGGAGGGTCAAGTTTCGAATGATAAATGTAATTTATCGAAGGATAACAAAATCAATAAAAGCTAACTGTCAGTTTTTGACTTGATTAAAAGGTTTCGGAAGTGTGCGCTCGACGCTGACCTAAGATCTCTTTGAAAAAAAAATTCAGGGAAAAGTAACATTGATGTCTCGCGAGGTCCCCAACTCCTTTGAAATCTGAACAGGCTTTTAAAATCTGAGATCTGGAATTTGAGACTTACTTCTGAAGTATGCCTTCATTTCTATTCGTATAGGAAAGATAAAGTTAAAATTACATTTAATTTTGTTTCCATTTTAGTCTGTCTTAGGTTTCAAGATCTGGGATCAGTGAGTTCCAGATGTAGAGTAGGGCTACGTTTTAGTTTAATCAACCGTAAATGTTTATCTAAAATAATCTTAGTTATTGACAGTTTGAAATTATACAATTTGTAAGACAGCTTCAGATATGTCGGCAATACTACAAATGATGTATAAATGCGTTCATAACTCGATTTATAACAAGCTAGATACTTTTATCGTTACCTGTATCTACTGTATTTCTTTTCCGTTAATAATTGTCATTAAAGCCAAGTCCAACTGTGAATGGATGCTGAAAAGTTCTCCCATCGAACTAAACACAATTCGCAAAGCAAATTAAAGCTCAAAGTAAAAGATATCCACAGCCAAACTTAATTGACTTAGCCAGACGTAATTTTAGTCGTCTGGAAGCTTTTAAACGTTGAAGATTTTGTCTGAGAAAAGATCTGGCAGTAATTTTAGTTTTTTTGGAAGCATTTTAAACGGTATAGATGCTGTCAGAGCAAAGATCTGGCTGTAATTTTAGTTCTTTGGAAGCATTTTAAATGGTATAGATGCTGTCAGAGCAAAGATCTGGCTGTAATTTTAGTTTTTTGGAAGCATTTTAAACGGTATAGATGCTGTCAGAGCAAAGATCTGGCAGTAATTTTAGTTTTTTTGGAAGCATTTTAAACGGTATAGATGCTGTCAGAGCAAAGATCTGGCAGTAATTTTAGTTTTTTGGAAGCATTTTAAACGGTATAGATGCTGTCAGAGCAAAGATCTGGCAGTAAATTTAGTTTTTTGGAAGCATTTTAAACGGTATAGATGCTGTCAGAGCAAAGATCTGGCAGTAATTTTAGTGTTTTGGAAGCATTTTAAACAGTATAGATGCTGTCAGAACAAAAATCTGGCAGTAATTTTAGTGTTTTGGAAGCATTTTAAACGGTATAGATGCTGTTAGAGAAAAGATCTGGCAGTAATTTTAGATTTTTGGAAGCATTTTAAACGGTATAGATGCTGTCAGAGCAAAGATCTGGCAGCAAATTTAGTTTTTTGGAAGCATTTTAAACGGTATAGATGCTGTCAGAGCAAAGATCTGGCAGTAAATTTAGTTTTTTGGAAGCATTTTAAACGGTATAGATGCTGTCAGAGCAAAGATCTGGCAGTAAATTTAGTTTTTTGGAAGCATTTTAAACGGTATAGATGCTGTCAGAGCAAAGATCTGGCAGTAATTTTAGTGTTTTGGAAGCATTTTAAACAGTATAGATGCTGTCAGAACAAAAATCTGGCAGTAATTTTAGTGTTTTGGAAGCATTTTAAACGGTATAGATGCTGTTAGAGAAAAGATCTGGCAGTAATTTTAGTTTTTTGGAAGCATTTTAAACGGTATAGATGCTGTCAGAGCAAAGATCTGGCAGCAAATTTAGTTTTTTGGAAGCATTTTAAACGGTATAGATGCTGTCAGAGCAAAGATCTGGCAGCAAATTTAGTCTTTTGGAAGCATTTTAAACGGTATAGATGCAGTCAGAGCAAAGATCTGGCAGCAAATTTAGTTTTTTGGAAGCATTTTAAACGGTATAGATGCTGTCAGAGCAAAGATCTGGCAACAAATTTAGTTTTTTGGAAGCATTTTAAACGGTATAGATGTTGTCAGAGCAAAGATCTGGCTGTAATTTTAGTTTTTTTGGAAGCATTTTAAACGGTATAGATGCTGTCAGAGCAAAGATCTGGCAGCAAATTTAGTCTTTTGGAAGCATTTTAAACGGTATAGATGCAGTCAGAGCAAAGATCTGGCAGCAAATTTAGTCTTTTGGAAGCATTTTAAACGGTATAGATGTTGTCAGAACAAAAATCTGGTAGTAAATTTAGTTTTTTGGAAGCATTTTAAACGGTATAGATGCTGTCAGAGCAAAGATCTGGCAGTAATTTTAGTGTTTTGGAAGCATTTTAAACAGTATAGATGCTGTCAGAACAAAAATCTGGCAGTAAATTTAGTTTTTTGGAAGCATTTTAAACGGTATAGATGCTGTCAGAGCAAAGATCTGGCAGTAATTTTAGTGTTTTGGAAGCATTTTAAACAGTATAGATGCTGTCAGAACAAAAATCTGGCAGTAAATTTAGTTTTTTGGAAGCATTTTAAACGGTATAGATGCTGTCAGAGCAAAGATCTGGCAGTAATTTTAGTGTTTTGGAAGCATTTTAAACGGTATAGATGCTGTCAGAGCAAAGATCTGGCAGCAAATTTAGTTTTTTGGAAGCATTTTAAACGGTATAGATGCTGTCAGTGCAAAGATCTGGCAGCAAATTTAGTTTTTTGGAAGCATTTTAAACGTTATAGATGCTGTCAGAGCAAAGATCTGGCAGCAAATTTAGTTTTTTGGAAGCATTTTAAACGGTATAGATGCTGTCAGTGCAAAGATCTGGCAGCAAATTTAGTTTTTTGGAAGCATTTTAAACGTTATAGATGCTGTCAGAGCAAAGATCTGGCAGCAAATTTAGTTTTTTGGAAGCATTTTAAACGGTATAGATGCTGTCAGTGCAAAGATCTGGCAGCAAATTTAGTTTTTTGGAAGCATTTTAAACGTTATAGATGCTGTCAGAGCAAAGATCTGGCAGCAAATTTAGTTTTTTGGAAGCATTTTAAACGGTATAGATGCTGTCAGTGCAAAGATCTGGCAGTAATTTTAGTGTTTTGGAAGCATTTTAAACAGTATAGATGCAGTCAGAGCAAAGATCTGGCAGTAATTTTAGTGTTTTGGAAGCATTTTAAACAGTATAGATGCTGTCAGAACAAAAATCTGGCAGTAAATTTAGTTTTTTGGAAGCATTTTAAACGGTATAGATGCTGTCAGAGCAAAGATCTGGCAGTAATTTTAGTTTTTTGGAAGCATTTTAAACGGTATAGATGCAGTCAGAGCAAAGATCTGGCAGCAAATTTAGTCTTTTGGAAGCATTTTAAACGGTATAGATGCAGTCAGAGCAAAGATCTGGCAGCAAATTTAGTCTTTTGGAAGCATTTTAAACGGTATAGATGCAGTCAGAGCAAAGATCTGGCAGTAGTTTTAGTTTTTTTTTTTTTTTTTTTGGGGGGGGGGGGGGGAAGCATTTTAAACGGTATACAGTAGATGCAGTCAGAGCAAAGATGTTGCTGTCAGAACAAAAATCTGGCAGTAATTTTTGACTTCTCGCAGACGTCAATTGAAATAAGAGGAAGAAATGTTTTTCATTGGCAGTTTAGAGCGAATGATTCTGGAGATGTTGACCTGACAGAACCAGGTTACTGTTGTTAAGATGCTTTTGTTCAGGTCCTAGCAATCGATAAGCAATGCAGTTCCGGGGGATTTTGGGGGCCGGAAGGGGTGGGGAACGAGTTATTGTAGAGGCCTCCCTCCCCTTTAACCCTGATGAGTTGGTGGTAAATTTCAATGTATATAGACATACTTTCATTTACTGACCCTACTTTGGAGGCCTCCTTCTCTTGGAGGCCCAGGGGGACATTTTCAAAAAGCCCCCCCCCCCCCCCCCTGTCTCCCCTTAGCTACGTCATTGATTATTGCAGTTGTACCAAAGAATCTCAAATTTACATTATGTATTTTCCTAATTTAGTTTAACTGGGATTTCTAAATCACGAATGGTTAAAGAGTATAAAGTAAAACAAAAATGAAAGGAAAATGTTACGTTTGGGACATTCAAAGATTTCGTCATTGATTATTGCAGTTGTACCACAGAATCTCAAATTTACATTATTTATTTTCGTAATTTAGTTTAACTGGGAGTTCTAAATCACGAATGGTTAAAGGGAGAGTATAAAATAAAACAAAAATGAAAGGAAAATGTTACGTTTGGGACATTCAAAGACTTGGTTTTGAAATTTCCCGGTGTCTATGAAAATTCGTACCTGATAAACCCCAACCTGGGACTTGCATGACGAGGACAATTTTCATAGCAGTCTCACGTTTACTTTCACTGTTGTTAAGCCTGGTAGGAAGTTATAAAGGTTGGTTTTCTTGTGATGAGGAGGATAAAGATTTAGTTTTATTTCACGAAATAATGAAGCAACTCATTTGACTTTGAAACCCTTTAGTCTTATGAAAATTTCTTTCTAATGAGAGGCGTTCCTCGTGTTTACATTTAAAAATTTGCAGTAAAAACGGTAAATGCCTGTCAACATTCTTTCCAGAATTTTTAGTCTTAAAAACGGATATATTGACGTAAAGGAGTGATATTACGGTCACCAACCCGTAAAATCTAAGAACAAGCATGGTAAAGTTACGGTCGCCTTTTTTTTTTTTCTTTTTTTTCTTTTTTTTTGATAAAGGCTGAGATCAGTATATTTTGCTGAACACTATATTTTTTACGGAGAATTTCCGATGAAAAACGGGTTTCTTTAAGAGTGTAGAACTCTGTTGAATGTGCTTTATGGAAAGATTATTTATTTATTTTTTGAAAACTAAATTGAATGGGGATTGTGTGCGCCAGGATACTGTGTCCTCAACTTCTTTTTAAGAAATGCAGGTATAAATGTAATACGATTTGAGGTGCAGCTTTCTTGTCTTTTCAACAAGATTGTTTCACCATTAATGAGTCTTATCATATACCTAGTTTTAGCTATTAAATAGCACAAGTGTTTCTTATCTTCTGATTAGAGAAACATTGTAGCAGTTTAGTGCCTTAACCGTAGGAGTTGGTAATGCTGCTGCATTCATAATGCAAAAGACAAAAGTGCAGGAAAAAAATAACATTAAGACCGGTGGTCATAAGGCCTTCTTCAATTTCCTTTTATCCCCTATAATTTGTTCATTTAAATGGGAAGTGTTGTTTTCCATTACACGTTTATCCGAAATATTTAAAATCCCAAAATTAGTCCTTTTTTTTTTTTTTTTTTTTTTTTTTTTTTTTTTTTTTTTTTTTTTTTTTTTTTTTTTTTTTTTTAGTAAATAGTAATTTGTCTCTATGTCAAGAAAGATCGAAATGTCCCCTCCCTCAAAAAAAGAAAAAGAAAATACTAAATGCAATTGTAACTAATAAGAGTATTTCCTTTTGAACTTTTTAATTTCTCATAAATTGTAATATTAACATAAAAAGAACATCATATAATATAGAAAAAAGGATCTTAATAAGGAAAATCAGATTGAGTCTGGCTGTAGATGCATCTCTGGTTTTTACCATGTCTGAATTATTAAGCCCATGTAGAAGACCCTTCTTATCAAGCTAAATCTTTAGCCATGGTAAGCAGCTCTTCTAGGAGAAGGACACTCCAAAATCAAACCATTGTTTTCTAGTCTTGGGTAGTGCCATAGCCTCTGTACCATAGTCTTCCTTTGTCTTGGGTTAGAGATCTCTTGCTTGAGGGTACACTCGGGCACACTATTCTATCTTTTTTCTCTTCCTCTTGTTATTTTGAAGTTTTTATAGTTTATATATGAAAGATTTATTTTAATATTATTGATCTTTAATTTCTCTTCTAGTTTTCCTTATTTCCTTTCCTCACTGGGCTATTTTCCCTGTTGGAGCCCTTGGGCTTATAGCATCCTGCTTTTCCAAATAGGGTTGTGGCTTAGCAAGTAATAATAAAAGTAATGATAATAATAATAATAATGATTATGATTATAATTATACTTATAATAACTGGACACATTTATGAACTTGTGATAATCTTTGGCACCTCTTGTTCTAACTAGTTCAAACATATGACTTTCATAACTATGGATATGATCTACTACCACAGATAAAAGTTCTTGATAGGTTTTGAGTGAAGCTAGGCCTATAATGTGCGGCGTTCCATAGGCTCGTGTTTGGGACCTTTATTGGATATCTTCTTTGTTAACAAGGTCGAAGCACCAATAATGCAATGCTTGCAAATTTCTAAATCATTCTTTTCATACGCATAAATTCCTGTTAACCTTCAGAGATCTTTAGTCAATTTTTTTTAGCGAGGCAGATTTGTACCGACTCGCAGCGGTGCCCTTATAGCTCGGAAAAGTTTCCTGATCGCTGATTGGTTAGAATTATATTGTCCAACCAATCAGCGATCAGGAAAATTTTCCGAGCTAAAAGGGCACCCCTGCGAGTCGGTGCATATCTGCCTCTCTAAAAGAAAATTGACGATAGAATAAACCAGTCCGTGTGGTTGTCAATGTGGTAATTAGTTGAACTTACTAATTATGATTAGCTATGATTCACTGTGGACATAACACTGTACATATTGATTTTGAATATTTTGTTACGATCAGTGCTAACTTCGATTCAAATTAAGGGTTTCAGTAGCTATAAAATTCTGTTTTTTAATGCAATGTAATTCAGATTTTTAGGTTTTCAATGCTATATATCGTTTTTTTTTTTTTTTTTTTTTTTTTTTTTTTTTTTTTTTTCAGTGCTATATGATCATATTTTTTTTCAATCCTATATAATTCAGATATTTTAGTTTTCAATGCTATTTATGTTTTCAATGCTATTGCATTTAAATTTTTTTGGGGCTTTCATTGATTTCTGATAATTTGGTTTTCAATGCTATTTAATTCGAAATTTTGGGTTTTGCATACGATATAATTCTGATAATTTGGTTTTCAAAGCTATTTTATCCAGATTTTTTAAATTTTCAATTTTATTTAATATTTGTGGATTTCAATACTATTTAATTCAGATTTATTTTTCAAAGCTATTTAATTATATTTTTGGGCGTTTCAATGCTAATTCAGATTTTTTCAATGCTATTTAATTCAGATTTTTGAAGTTTCATTGATATTTAATGCAGATTTTTAGGTACTATTTCATTCAGATTTTTTAGTTTCAGTGCTGTTTAATTCAGATTTTTTCAATGCTATTTAATTCAGATTTTAGGTGTTTCAATGCTATTTAATTCAGATATTAGGTGTTTCAATGCTATTTAATTCAGATATTAGGTGTTTCAATGCTATTTAATTCAGATTTTAGGTGTTTCAATGCTATTCAATTCAGATTTTTCCAATGCTATTTAATTCAGATTTAGTTTTCAATGCTATTTAATTCAGATTTTAGGTGTTTCAGTGCTATATAATTTAGATTTTAGGTGTTTCAATGCTATTTAATTCAGATTTTTCCAATGCTATTTAATTCAGATGTTTTGGTTTTCAATGCTATTTAATTCAGATTTTAGGTGTTTCAATGCTATTTAATTCAGATTTTTCTAATTCTATTTAATTCAGATATTCTGATTTTCAATGCTATATAATTCAGATTTTTTCCAATGCTATTTAATTCAGATATTTTGGTTTTCAATGCTATTTAATTCAGATTTTGGAGGTTTCCATGCTATATCATTCATATATTTTTTTTTTTTACCGTTTCATTACTGAGACACTGTTTCATTGTCAGATTACCAACAAAATCGTCAGTTCTTTGTCAGTTAGAAAACATTACTCGAAATGATGGTTCCTTTTTTCATTAGTAGTGTTTATGGTTGAGAATTTCAATGGAAGGTTGCTTGCTTGGTAACCCTCATTAAGGTTCAATTTGAAATGAATATTTAGATATAGTTTGTAACGTTCGTAACGTCATACTTTCAGTTCCTATCGCCAGATGTCTCTCGAGTGATTTACTGTAATTCTATTGATAATTACAAGTTTAAGTTGAGGCTAAGTGGATACCTTACCTATTGTGCCACTTTGCCTTTATTATTTGTTTCTTACCCGCTTTTTATCAGTTAATATTAAGTGTTTATTACTTCCGCCATGGAGGTTATAAAATCAAGTCCGTTTATTTATTTGTCTGTGTATCTGTCTGTGGACAGGATTACGTCAAAACTACATGACGGATTTTGGCGATATTTTCACCGTTTATAGATTTATGGTCATGGACGACCCCAATCTAATTTTGAAGATGATTCGTATCAAGATCACGATTCTGTATCAACATTGCACTTTTTTACCATCTACAGTCAACATGTGAAATGGGGATTTGGTGTCCGTAGACTTTAGTTAAATGTTATAGCAGATTCATCCCTGGTCAGCACATGAAAAGCGAAGTGTTTCGTCCGTAGGCTTAAGTTAGATGTTGGCAATCTTCATTGGCGGAGGTCTGAAATCTCTGATTGCTCTTGTTAAGTATGTTTGTGTATATATATATATATATATATATATATATATATATATATATATATATAGATATATATATATATATATATATATATATATATATATATATATATATATATGTGTATATATATATATAAATATATATGATTGATATCAAAGATTCAGAGATTCACACCACGATTCAGCAAAAGGGACGTAATTTTTTTTTTTTTTTTTTTTTTTTTCATTTTTAGTTTTTGGGTCAGGTAGAAAGTTTTATATGATAGTTTCTATAATGGAAATATTGATATATTTTCAGGTATTAAATATTTGAAATCTGTCTGTATATCACAAGATCATAAGTAGATAAAATGATGTTTTTATAGTTTATATAGGAAATATTTATTTTAGTGTCACTGTTCTTAAAATATTTGAATTTTCCTTGTTTCCTTTCCTCACGGGGCCATTTTCCCTGTTGGGGGGCCCTGGGTTTATAGCATCCTGCTTTTCCAACTAGGGTTGTAGCTTAGCATTTAATAATAATAATAATAATAATAATAATAACTTGTTTAATCAGAATTTGATGGATTATTTAATGTAGAATCTATAGTCTTGAGAAAAATATGAATATTCTGGAAATTTAGGAATTATACTATTCTAAAAATTGTATACTGAATTAGAGCTTAGGTAAAGTAATTAGGACAAAAATATAACTTTAGACAAAGGCAAAAGAAGAAATAGAATTGTTAACTCCAAGAACATTAGTATATTTGTCACATTTGAATATCTCCTGGGCATTCATTTTAATCAGGAAGATGTAGGCATGTTGGTATATTGAAAGGGATTGAATACACAGAGGTAGGTTGGGGAGGGTTACATCAATCTGTAGGTGATGAATGAAAGAGTTAAGTTAATGTAAAGTAAGATAGTGGAAAGTTGTTGCAATACGACTTTTTTTATTTTTTTTCATGAATGCTGAAGACTTTATCTTTTTAAAACTTAAATAATGGAAAGTGAAGCAATACGACTTTTTGTTTTTTTCATGAATACTGGAGACTATCTTTTTCAGATTTTGTTAACAGAAAATGAGAACCACTGACTATTGTTTTGGGGATTACATTTTCAGTCACATTTAATTTATAAGAGGTTATAGAAATTTTAAATGCTTGATTGCAGTAATTAAAATATTTAGAAAAGTGTTATTAGAAAACTATGGCACCTCTGTGCCATAGAAATATCTATCGTTCAAGGAACTAAGCTTAGGTAGCAGGGAACATAGTTGAGGCAAAATTTCAATATGAAATATTTATACTTGCACGATTAGTATCATTACTGATTTCTCTTATAGTTTTTAAGTGTGGAATATTGAGAAATTGTGGTGGCCTGATTGGTAACGTCTCTGCCTGGTGTTTGCCAGTCGGGGGTTCGAGTCCCGCCCAGACTCGTTAGTGCCATTAGTGGCTGCAACCTTACTATCCTTGTGAGCTAAAGTTGGGGGATTTGGGGGGGGGGGTTCTATAGATCTATCTGCTGAGTCATCAGCAGCCACTGCCTAGCCCTCCCTGGTCCTAGCTTGAGTGGAGAGGAGGCTTGGGCGCTGATCATGTAAAATATGGTCAGTCTCTAGGGTATTGTCCTACTTGATAGGGTAATGTCACTGTCCTTTGCCTCTGCCATTCATGAGCGACCTTAAAACTTTAAATGCATTGATTTAGACTTTTTGTAAGGATTGTATCTGCAAAATTTTGTTAACATTTATAGAGAAAATAAAGTTGAGAGCTTCAGTGTAGGTAAGCTGTAAATAAGACGTTTTGGTCAATGTGTAACTTTTCTTTTGCATCTGGAACTAGGGCAAGAAGAAAGCTTCTTAAGAGAGATAATGCCAGACTGTTGGAAATCTTCCAACGGGCAAACCTGGTAATCAATACTTTTTAAACATTATGGGTGCACCGAGCCACTTCGAGGAGTCTGTTCCCTTAGAAAGTAATGCATTCCGCTGAAAATATCTCGATTTCACCATATTTTCCTTTGTTCTGTGTGTTTTGTTTTTATGATTAACATAATGCTGGAATCATACTCGTTATTTCTCGCTTGAGGTTTTCTCCATTCTCCAGCCGATGGTCGTGAGCGAAAGTGTAGTGGCGTCACACTACGATCTCGCTGTTCGAGGAGCAAATAGGAAAAAGTTTGAACAAGACCGATCAGGTGACATTATCATGGCTTACAGAAATGTTCTTACTGTTAATTGTAGAACTCTATAACTACCACAGGATGAACAAAGCAAATTTATTATCTCTTGAGGTTTGTTGGACTCGAGATTGCCAAGCAAGCGCACGTCTTATTTGCAGCAGCAGCCATCTTGTTTGTTTACATCCGAAGTCATGCTGGCTGCTTCCCGTCCAGTCGGGAAGCCAATATCTCGAGCAACAAGATCCCGGTTTTCCATTTTCGACAGCAACGGCTCGCTGCTGGCGAAAAAAAGTTTAATGTATTTCCAGCTTAACGTGCGTGATTTGCATAGGAAAATTATGTTTGTGTGATAGAAAACGGGATGAAGTTAATTAGATATCTTTGGCGAAGAATTAAATTAAGCATTGTGCATATAATTGGAACTATTAAATACGTTTGAATTATATGTAAGAGGATTTCTTTTACTGCAGGGTAGTTTATGGGTAGGAAGAACTATAACTTATTTCCCTTACTTGCAAAAAATCCTGAAATAAGTGGTAATGATGATTCTGAAATCACATATATTTATTTTTATATCATCATAGATGTGGTTATGCACTGTATACATGTACAAGAAACGGATAATTGCAGTTCCTTATGCCATGTACAACTATATTATACTATAACAAATGGTAATTTTTCGGACTGGGAAAGTAGATTGAATATCAAAGAAAGAAAGAAAAAAAACATGAACATTTTCACCTTAGTAAGAAAAAATTACACTCAATAATAGAAAGAATTATACTTAACAAAGAAATAGGGACAGTCAATAAAAAGGTTTCTTTCTCTGCCATAACAACTCGATAGAACAACTCACAGAGGCAAAGAGAAACAGTCAAGAAATTCGTTTGGAGTTGAATCAACTCATTTACTCCACTGAGCGATTGACTATAGTGCTCTTGGCCTTTCAGCCGTCCGTGTTATGAGAAAAGACCTATTTTTTTTACACTACCGTTGTGTAATATGATAGATCCGTTGGACCGGGTGGAAGAAAATAGATAGCAATAGGGAGTCATATGTTGGAGATAAAATGAAAATAAAGGAGAACGGAGTGGAGGAAGAAAAAAAGAAACAAGACAATTTTTTTATGACCACAGAAAGAAAGAAATAAGACAATTTTTATGACTACAGAAGGAAAGAAACAAGATAATGTTTATTACCACAGAAGGAAAGAAAAAAAAAGAGACTTTTTTATTACCATAGAAGGAAGGAAAACAAGAAAAAAAATTATGACCTCAGAAGGAAAGGAACAAGACAATTTTTTTGTGATCATAGAAAGAAAGAAACAAGACTATTTTTCATGAACACAGAAGGAAAGAAAACAAGAAAATTTTCTGACCACGGAGAAAAGAAATAAGACCATCTTTTATGACCACAGAAGGAAAAAAACAAGACTTTTTTTTATTACCACAGAAGGAAAGAAAACAAAGATAATTTTTTATGACCACAGAAGGAAAAAAAGAAAGACTATTTTTTATGAACACAGGGAAAGAAACAAGACAATTTTTCATGACCACTGAAGGAAGGAAACAAGACTTTTTTATGAACACAGAGGAAAGAAACAAGACAATTTTTCAATACCAGAGAAGGAAAAAACAAGACAATTGTTTCTGACCACAGAAGGAAAGAAACAAGACAATTCTTTTATTACCTCAGGACAGAAATAAGACAATTTTTTATGACCACAGAAGGAAAATACATGACATTTTTTATAACCACAGAAGGAAAGAAACAAGACTATTTTTATGAACACAGAAGGAAAGAAGCAAGACTATTTTTTATGACCATTAAAGCAAAGAAACAAGACAAATTTTTGTGACCACAGAAAGAAAAATACAAGACTATTTTTTATGACCTCAGAAGGAAAGAAACAAGACAATTTTTATGGCCGCAGAATGAAAAAAAAAAAGACTTTATGACCACAGAAGGAAAGAAACAAGACATTTTTATGACCACAGAAGGAAAGAAACAAGACATTTTTATGACCACAGAAGGAAAGAAACAAGACAGTTTTTTATGACTACAGAAAGAAAGAAACAAGACAATTTTTATGACCACTGAAAGAAAAAAGACAAGACAATTATTTTATGATCACAGAAGGAAAGACACAAGACAGTTTTTTATAACCACAATGAAAGAAACAAAACAACTTTCTATGACTAAAGAAAGAAAAACCATGCAATTTTTTATGGCCACAGAAGGAAAGGATTAAGACAATTGTGTATGACCACAGAAGGAAAGAAACAACAATTTTTTTTTTCTTCCGCAGATGGAAAGAAACAAGAAATTTTTTTTATAACCACAGAAGGAAAGAAACAATAAAATTTTTTAGGACCACAGAAAGAATTTTTTTTTTTTATGACCACTGAAGGAAAGTAACCAGACAATTTTTATGACTACAGAAGGAAAGAAACAATACAATTTTTTAGGACCACAGAAAGAAAATTTTTTTTTATGACCACAGAAGGAAAGTAACGACAATTTTTATGACTACAGAAGGAAAGGAACAAGACAATTTTTAGGACCACAGAAAGAAAAACAACAACTTTTTTTTTACCACAGAAGGAAAGTAACAAGACGATTTTATATGACCACAGAAGGGGAGAAACAAGACAACTTTTTAGGACCACAGAAAGAAAAAAAAAATTTTTATGACCACAGAAGGAAAGTAACAAGACAATTTTATATGACTACAGAAGGAGAGAAACAAGACAACTTTTTAGGACCACAGAAAGAATTTTTTTTATGACCACAGAAGGAAAGTAACAAGACAATTTTATATGACATAGAAGGAAAGTAAAAAAAAAAAATATGACTACAGAAGGAAAGCCTTTCAATTTTTCTCTTAAAGTTGTTGCCCTCTCGCGACCAGTTGTAGTGAAAGTCCAGCCATAGGCTGTATTGACAAACCAGGGATTGAATGAAATTCCACCTCCTTCGGCCGCAAGATAAACCAAGACTGTTATAAAATGGGGCCAATGTAAGTTCTGTTGGGGCATGCTTGGAATCTTCTTTGCCTCGGCATTGAGGAAGCATCAGATTCCTCGCCAGAAAATAGCTAGGCGTCCTCTTTGCCCTTGCTGATTAAACTTCTGCAAAAGTTTATAAAAACGCCGAGAAATTTGTCTTCTTTTATTTATTTATTATTATTGATAGAAATTAATGATGCTCTAAAATTACGGATACAGTACTTATAGTTCTCGTAATAAGCTTCTGCAGAAGTTTATAAAAAATCTGAGGGAATTGTCTTTTTCTTTTATTTGTTTTTATTGTTATTAAAAATTAATGATGCTTTAAAATTACTGATACAGTACTTACAGTTCTCGCAAGAAAATAGCTAGACGTCCTCTTTGCCTTCTGTTGATTAAGCTTCTGCAGAAGTTTATAAAAAATCTGAGGGAATTGTCTTTTTCTTTTATTTGTTTTTATTGTTATTAAAAATTAATGATGCTTTAAAATTACTGATACAGTACTTACAGTTCTCGCAAGAAAATAGCTAGACGTCCTCTTTGCCTTCTGTTGATTAAGCTTCTGCAGAAGTTTATAAAAAAAGCTGAGGGAATTGTCTTCATCTTTTATTTATTATTATTGTTATTATTAGAAATTAATGATGCTTTAAAATTACTGATACAGTACTTACAGTAATAAAATAGCCAGACGTCCTCTTCACCTTCTGTTGATTAAGCTTCTGCAGAAGTTTTTTAGGAAAGCTAAGAGAATTGTCTTCATCTTTTATTTATTATTATTGTTATTATTAAAAATTAATGATGCTTTAAAATTACTGATTCAGTACTTATAGTTCTCGCAAGAAAATAGCTTGACGTCCTCTTCACCTTCTGTTGATTAAGCTTCTTCAGAAGTTTATAAAAAGGCTGAGGGAATTGTCTTAATCTATTATTTATTATTATTGTTATTATTAAAGATTAATGATGCTTTAAAATTCCTGATACAGTAGTTATAGTTCTCGCAATAGAATAGCTAGACGTCCCTTTTGCCTTCTGTTGATTAAGCTTCTGTAAAAGTTTATAAAAAAAGCTAAAGCACTTGTCTTTTGCTTTTATTTATTTTAATTATTAAAAATTAATGATGCTTTAAAATGACCGATACAACACTTATAGTTTAGCATATATATTTCCTGACGAAATAAGCAGAATAGAATATATGTTACATTATAACTATATAGATTTCACAATGATAGGGCTATTCGATAGATGGATATCTCAACTATAGGCAATTAGACCAAAATAGGATATCGATACAAGGAGTTTTCTGTATAACCAGGAGCATTTATTCTAATTTTTGCTATTGTGAAGAACTCTCCCGTTTTTGCTCCTACTTAGCAATTTAGTGTTCTTGTTATTCCGTCACTGTCTTATTTTGATTTCCATGTTGAATATCATCTTCAGATTCCCAAAATTATGGAATCGTTTGATGTTTGATGAGAAAGAAGATGAATAGCTAAGCAATAATGGTGATCGTGCATACTGTGAGTTACATGATATTGATTAAAAGGATAATGATAGTAATAACTCGAAGAAAACACCACGTCGTGTCTAAGAATCCACAGTTGTATATACTGCATTTTTAAAAACACAAGAACTTTTGCGCTCTTTTCAAAGGGCCTCTCTGAAATCTTTAGCTGAAGAGGCCCTCTGAAAAAAAGTGTGAAAGCTTTAGTGTTTTTGAAATAGAAAATGATATCTAATATTCATTTTGTAATACCCAAATGATCATAATTATATTAGCGACAATAAAAACAAGAATGATATTGATACTGACTATTACAGTAATAATGATGCAAAGAGTTTTCATCTCTCTCTCTCTCTCTCTCTCTCTCTCTCTCTCTCTCTCTCTCTCTCTCTCTCTCTCTCTCTCTCTCTCTATATATATATATATATATATAAATTTTTTCAGGAAGACCCTTGTTGAACTGATCGATTACAGTTAGAAATAATACACACACACCCACAAACACACACACACACACACACACACACACACATATATATATATACATACATATACATATATATAAATATATATATATGTGTGTTTGTGTGTGGGAGTTTGTGTGTATTCGGGTAATGTGTGCATTTGTTTTAACTGAGAGAAATGTAGATAAAGAAACGATGATTTTGTCATCAAGTGGAATTTTATTATTATAATGATTGTACTGCTAAATATGTCTTCCTATCAAATTTTTATATAGACAATCGAAACTAAATGTTTGTGAATATAGTCTCGTGTTTTAATTCTTTTTTATAATACGTTCTTAATTTTCCGATATGATTATGAAATAAGTAATTTAATTATTTTACCAGGCTCAAAAAAAGCGATAAAGATAGCTGAAGAATCAACAAAGGAAAGATAGTTCCCCTGTTGATTGAAGGGAGGGCCTTACAAATAGAGGAAAACAAAGTCAGGGAGAAATTTCCACAATAAAATATGAAAGAACGAATAATCTCGTAATTTTCTTCATAAGGTCAATATGAAATTTCTTTTTTCATAAGGTCAATATGAAAGTTTTCTTCACAAGGTCAATATGAAATTTTATTTTTTCATAAGGTCAATATGAAAGTTTTCTTCATAAGGTCAATAAGAATGGTTTCTTCATAAGGTCTATATGAAAGTTTTCTTTCATAAGGTCCGTATGAAAGTTTTCTTCATAAGTTCTATATGAAAGTTTTCTTCATAAGGATACTATGAATGTTTTCTTCATAAGGTCAATATGAATTTTTTCTTCATAAGGTCAATATGAAAGTTTTCTTCATAAGGATACTATGAATGTTTTCTTCATAGGGTCCATATGAAAGTTTTCTTCATAAGGATACTATGAATGTTTTCTTCATAAGGTCAATATGAAAGTTTTCTTCATAAGGTCCATATGAACGTTTTCTTCATAAGGTCCATATGAAAGTTTTCTTCATAAGGATACTATGAATGTTTTCTTCATAAGGTCCATATGAAAGTTTTCTTCATAAGTTCCATATGAAAGTTTTCTTCATAAGGTCCATATGAAAGTTTTCTTCATAAGGATACTATGAATGTTTTCTTCATAAGGTCAATATGAATTTTTTCTTCATAAGGTCAATATGAAAGTTTTCTTCATAAGGATACTATGAATGTTTTCTTCATAGGGTCCATATGAAAGTTTTCTTCATAAGGATACTATGAATGTTTTCTTCATAAGGTCAATATGAAAGTTTTCTTCATAGGGTCCATATGAACGTTTTCTTCATAAGGTCCATATGAAAGTTTTCTTCATAAGGATACTATGAATGTTTTCTTCATAAGGTCCATATGAAAGTTTTCTTCATAAGTTCCATATGAAAGTTTTCTTCATAAGGTCCATATGAAAGTTTTCTTCATAAGGATACTATGAATGTTTTCTTCATAAGGTCCATATGAAAGTTTTCTTCATAAGTTCCATATGAAAGTTTTCTTCATAGGGTCCATATGAACGTTTTCTTCATAAGGTCCATATGAAAGTTTTCTTCATAAGGATACTATGAATGTTTTCTTCATAAGGTCCATATGAAAGTTTTCTTCATAAGTTCCATATGAAAGTTTTCTTCATAAGGTCCATATGAAAGTTTTCTTCATAAGGATACTATGAATGTTTTCTTCATAAGGTCCATATGAAAGTTTTCTTCATAAGTTCCATATGAAAGTTTTCTTCATAGGGTCCATATGAACGTTTTCTTCATAAGGTCCATATGAAAGTTTTCTTCATAAGGATACTATGAATGTTTTCTTCATAAGGTCCATATGAAAGTTTTCTTCATAAGTTCCATATGAAAGTTTTCTTCATAAGGTCCATATGAAAGTTTTCTTCATAAGGATACTATGAATGTTTTCTTCATAAGGTCCATATGAAAGTTTTCTTCATAAGTTCCATATGAAAGTTTTCTTCATAGGGTCCATATGAACGTTTTCTTCATAAGGTCCATATGAAAGTTTTCTTCATAAGGATACTATGAATGTTTTCTTCATAAGGTCCATATGAAAGTTTTCTTCATAAGGATACTATGAATGTTTTCTTCATAAGGTCCATATGAAAGTTTTCTTCATAAGGATACTATGAATGTTTTCTTCATAAGGTCCATATGAAAGTTTTCTTCATAAGTTCCATATGAAAGTTTTCTTCATAGGGTCCATATGAACGTTTTCTTCATAAGGTCCATATGAAAGTTTTCTTCATAAGGATACTATGAATGTTTTCTTCATAAGGTCCATATGAAAGTTTTCTTCATAAGTTCCATATGAAAGTTTTCTTCATAAGGTCCATATGAAAGTTTTCTTCATAAGGATACTATGAATGTTTTCTTCATAAGGTCCATATGAAAGTTTTCTTCATAAGTTCCATATGAAAGTTTTCTTCATAAGGTCCATATGAAAGTTTTCTTCATAAGGATACTATGAATGTTTTCTTCATAAGGTCCATATGAAAGTTTTCTTCATAAGTTCCATATGAAAGTTTTCTTCATAAGGTCAATATGAAAGTTTTCTTCATAAGGATACTATGAATGTTTTCTTCATAAGGTCCATATGAAAGTTTTCTTCATAAGGTCAATATGAAAGTTTTCTTCATAAGGTCAAAATGAAAAAGTAGAATCGTATAGGGCAATAAGGGGCAACTTCATGTTCCTTATGCTCTTTTTTAGCTGTCAGTTCTTCGGTAAGCATTGTTTCCTTTTATGATTTTTTTTTTTTTTAATTTCATTTATCACTAGCTAGGATTCTGTGGTTATGTAGAGTTAAATCACATATATCTAAACTTCTTCTTGTACTTTTTTTTTTTTTTTTAATAATCCATGAAGTCATGCTTCATCGGAAAAAAGCATTGATTTTCAATTGCTTCATCGAAAAAAGCATTGATTTTCAATTGCTTCATCGAAAAAAGCATCGATTTTCAAGTGCTTCATCGGAAAAAAGCATTGATTTTTAAGTGCTTCATCGGAAAAAAAGCATTAATTTTCAGGTGCTTCATCGGAAAAAAGCATTGATTTTCAAGTGCTTCATCGGAGAAAAGCATTGATTTTTAAGTGCTTCATCGGAAAAAAAGCATTGATTTTCAAGTGCTTCATCGGAAAAAAGCATTGATTTTCAAGTGCTTCATCGGAAAAAAAGCATTCATTTTCAAGTGCTTTTTGTAATGGACAGTGCTGGAGGCCATGCGATCGACCTGTATTAGGAGAGTGTACAGATATGTTGGTAAAAGATTGATTGATTGATTTTGAGTTTTCTGGCATCCGAAGGTCATTGACGCCGATATCATTTGTGTTATAAATAAAGAATAAAAGGCAATTCAAAAAGCCTTTAAAGCCAAAATGGCCTTATAAAAATTAAGTAGCTTTTAGAAGACCTGTTTCTGATGTAAATCTAAAAATACCGCTAGCTTAGTACAACACATCCTGCCAAAGAATCTTCGTACCTTATCTCTCGTATCATTTATTTTTTCTTCGTTGAAATGAAACTGTATTAGTTTGGCATCTCCTGGAAAAGCACGCTGGAGAAACCGGAAAATGGAAATATGATAAATTCGGCTGAGTGGCTAATGCAAACTTTTAAGGCATGTCAACATGGGTGTCGTGACGTGAAAAGGGATATGTAAAGAGCTCGAGCCTTTACACACATATTGGCATCCAGAATATTTTTAACCATGGGGTATTTTTTATTCTAGAGTTAGCTCCGTAGAATATTCAGTGGAACGTGCAAAGGAAAACATGTTGAAGAAAGAATGAATGTAGAGAATAATACAGATTAAGTTGGATGAGTTATTGAGAAACAAAAGGTTAAATATTAGTTAATGTGAATCAGATTAGCTCACCAAACATTTAACTGGCCTCCGCAAGGTACTAGAAGAGTTGGAGACCCAGGCCTATGTGGCTGAGTACTATGAAGCGTGAAGGTAGAAGTATTGATTCTAAAGCTTAAGATAGAGACGACTGGCGAAATCTAACCGAGGCCCTTTGCGTCCATAGCCGTAGAAGGAGAAGATGAAGATGATAATGATGATGATTGATAAGGAAGTTGAAGTATTGCAAGGCAGAGCCATCGATGAATTAATTATTGGGTACATACGCATAAAACTTCCTAAACTGTGGAAATGATATTGATATAATTTAGTTTGTACCAACCGTGTGTCACACGATCGTACATAATTCATTTTGTATATATTATGCTTGTATCTTCGCTCTTCCCTCGCACTAAAAAGAACCAGAATAAACATGTCTGCGTTTTTCCTCCGTAACAGTGTCTGTTTTTCGAACATGAAATTTCCTGTTGCCTTGAGGTTTTGTATATAAAGGATGTTCTATAATAAATTGCTCAGTTACTTTCGACCTGCCTTTGAGTCACAGCCTTCTCTCGGCCGTCACAAGTTAATGAAAATGGTTCCATGTCTTGTGAGAGTCATGAAACTAAAAGAAATGGTGAGAGGAAGAATATTGTATCAAGATGTTATGCTGTATTTTAAAGGTCATTTGAAGGAAGAAAGATTTAGTTAAGGCCACAATATGGTTGGGCATCTGGAAGAGAAAAGAATGACCCCCATAATAATATATTATTACTAGCTAAGCTACAACCCCAGATGGAAAAAGCAGGATGCTATAAGCGCAAGTGCTTCAACAGGGAAAATAATCTAGAGAAAATAATGAACAATTAGAATAAAATAGTTTAAGAGCAGTAACAACATATAAATAGATCTTTCATAAATGAATTATAATAAAAGACTTATGTTAGCCTGTTCAACATAGAAAAGAAATATTACTGAGGAATCATCTTCCTATTATTATTATTATTATTATTATTATTATTATTATTATTTTTAATATTGTTTTCTAAGCTATAACCATACTGGAAAAAGCAGGCTGCTATAAGCACAGGGGCTCCAACAGGGAAAATAGCCAAGTGAGGAAAGAAAAAAAAGAGAAAATAAAATATTTTAAGAGCAGTAACAACATTAAAATAAATATCTATAAACTATAAAAACTTTAACAAGACAAGAGGAAGAGAAATAAGATAGAATAGTGTGCCCAAGTGTACCCTCAAGCAAGACACGTAACGATCAAGAATCATTCTGTTGAATTCAATGGGGGGGGAAGGGCAGCGCAATTGAGAACTTTGACTGAAATCTTGTAGTTAAACAAGTTGATCAAAATCCTGCCTTGCAATCAGTTGGATAGGTGTTCGAGGCATGCTCAAGCTCGATAGTTTCTTGTAGTGTCTGCAACCTCACCATCCTCGTGAGCTAGGGATGTGGGAGGGTGGGTTTGGGGAAGCGTTTACGAGGACTTTTACAAGGTTCCCCTGCTGAGTGAGCGGCAAGTTCCCCCTGCTGAGTGAGCGGCAAGTTCCCCCTGCTGAGTGAGCGGCAAGTTCCCCCTGCTGAGTGAGTGGCAAGTTGCCCCTGCTGAGTGAGCGGCAAGTTGCCCCTGCTGAGTCCTCCTGCTGAATGATCGGCAAGTTCCCCCTGCTGAGTGATCAGCAAGTTCCTCCTGCTGAATGATCGGCAAGTTCCCCTGCTGAGTGATCCCCAGCTGAGTGATCGGCAAGTTGCCCAGCTGAGTGATCGGCAAGTTCCCCCTACTGAGTGATCGGCAAGTTCTCCTGCTGAGTGATCGGCAAGTTCCCCTGCTGAGTGATCGGCAAGTTCCCCTGCTGAGTGATCGGCAAGGTCCCCCTACTGAGTGATCGGCAAGTTCCCCCTACTGAGTGATCGGCAAGTTCTTCTGCTGAGTGATGGGCAAGTTCCCCCTGCTGAGTGATCGACAAGTTCCCCCTGCTGAGTGATCGGCAAGTTCCCCTGCTGAGTGATCGGCAAGTTCCCCTTGCTGAGTGATCGGCAAGTTGCCCTGCTGAGTGATCGGCAAGTTCCCCCTGCCGATTGATCGGCAAGTTCCCCCTGCCGATTGATCGGCAAGTTCCCCCTGCCGAGTGATCGGCAAGTTCCCCCTGCCGAGTGATCGGCAGGTTCCCCCTGCCGAGTGATCGGCAGGTTCCCCCTGCCGAGTGATCGGCAGGTTCCCCCTGCCGAGTGATCGGCAGGTTCCCCCTGCCGAGTGATCGGCAGGTTCCCCTGCCGAGTGATCGGCAGGTTTCCCTGTTGTTCCCCCTGCCGAGTGATCGGCAGGTTCCCCCTGCCGAGTGATCGGCAGGTTCCCCTGCTGAGTGATCGGCAGGTTTCCCTGTTCCCCCTGCTGAGTGATCGGCAAGTTCCCCCTGCTGAGTGATCGGCAAGTTCCCCCTGCTGAGTGATCGGCAAGTTCCCCCTGCTGAGTGATCGGCAAGTTCCCCTTGCTGAGTGATCGGCAAGTTCCCCTTGCTGAGTGATCGGCAAGTTCCCCTGCTGAGTGATCAGCAAGTTCCCCCGGCTGAGTGATCGGCAAGTTCCCCCGGCTGAGTGATCGGCAAGTTCCCCCTACTGAGTGATCGGCAAGTTCCCCTGCTGAGTGATCAGAAAGTTCCCCAGCTGAGTGATCAGCAAGTTCCCCTGCTGAGTGATCAGCAGCCATTGCCTGGCCTACCCTGGACGCCCTAGCTTGATGGTGAGAGGGCTAGATCACATGCATATGCGGTCATTCTTTAGGGCTTTGTACTGCTAGGAAACTGACATTATTCCTTGCCTCTGCCGTTTATGAGCGACCTCTTAAACCTTGAATTGATGGGTACCATGAATGCTGACACAAAACCTGAACTTATCAGAGTGGAAATTTCTATGGCAAATTTCCACTTGAAATAAGTAAGCCAGGAGGAATGAGCAGACCTAATGCATGCGTATAAAAATATTGTTGTTTACTTCCTGAGAGTAAGAAACTCTTAAAATGACACTCGTAAATGATCAGTAGCTAGAACGATATTTAATTTTGAATATATAGATACAAAACCGCACCCTGAAGTTAAATCTCACGTGAAACTGGTAAATGCTAAGGCAAGAGTGAAGGTTTTCACAACGTTACCTACAGTTTTAAAGGATAGAAGGCCGCTCATGCATGGCTGAGGCAAAGGACAGTGACAATGCCCTAGCTTGCCGGACAAAGCCCCAGAGACTAACTAGTTACTAGATATACTTATGATCAGCACTTGAGCCCTCTTTTTCACCGAAGTTAGGACCAGGGAAGGCCAGGTAATGGCTGCTGATGTCTCAGCAGATAGACCTATATTCTTCCCCTATAACCACTACATTTAGCTCACAAGGATGGTGAGGTGGCCGACACTACAAAAAACTATCGAGCTTGAACGGGACTCGAACCCCAGTTCGACAGATCCCCAAGCAGGGACGTATCCAATTGACCACCACATTCCCAAAGGTTTGGTTTTAAGGGGAAAAGTAATTCCATTGAAAAATACGAAGTAAAAAAGAGATAAGCAAAACACACATCAAACGAATAAAATAGGAAAGATCTCGGTAGCTTATGGATTTTTTTTAGAAGGGCAAGATCCTGTGAAAGACAGGTGGATTTATAGAGTGGAGAATGAGATGCAATTGAAAGGAACCTTTGCAGTCGAACACATTAGCTGGGCCGACGTCTAATCATTAGGGAAGAGGTGGAGAATAAGATGGCATCAATAGAGATTTCCCCCCGCGAGTAATGAAAAATTATTCTTGGGTTAGAAAGACATTTCTTTTTAATCCAGAGCTCTGAAAGATTAAGAGATAGTCTGAGATAAGAGATTATGAGGAGGAAGAGCTAGTTAGGGGTTGCTGCTGAATGAAAATAATACATGTAAGAGCATCATTTACCTTGGTCTAATTAAAAAAATTCAAAACTAGCAAGTATGCGTGGATTTCTTCAATGAGTCTTGGCAATTACAAACACGCACACGCACAAACACTCACACACATACATTCGGCAGAACATAGGAAGGTGTAACAATAGTAATATTTGTATGCAATAGAAAATAATTAATTGCAGGTTTCATAACTAAATTCTTTTATGTTTTTCCCTGTATTGAATTGTTGGATCAGAGAGAGAGAGAGAGAGAGAGAGAGAGAGAGAGAGAGAGAGAGAGAGAGAGAGAGAGGATGTCTCAGACTTTTAGCCCATCAGCGGAGCCTCCATTTGCTCTTGGGTAGAGCTATTTACTGTAAGCATTTAGAGTTCTTATGATCTTGTCTAACTTATTCTTGAACTCGTTTACAATGTTACTGTTTACTACATCCGCTGGAAGTCTATTCCATGTATTTGCTATTTTGTATATTGATAAATTGACACATTGAGTGGTGTATCTTTTCAATTCTAGTTTCTATTTTTTACCTCTGGACTGATTTGTGCTAAGCATGAGTAGATTATTGTAATCTACATTTGTTATTCCTTTAAGGTTTTTAAATGCCTCTATTAACTGTCCCCTTAGTCGTTGAGTTTGTAAATCAAATAAGTTTAAACGTTCAATCCTCCGTCTATAACCAAATGTTGGAACTAGTGTTGGAACTAGTTTGGTGGCCCTTGCTTGAGAGAGAGAGAGAGAGAGAGAGAGAGAGAGAGAGAGAGAGAGGTCGCGACTATAATCAAACTTTAAATGCTGGATCATGGATGAATCTACCCAAAGCCCTTACAAGAAATTTCCACAAATTTAGACATCATAAGCGTACACTAAAGTTTATCAGGGGAGTCCAACATTCCTATACAAACTGCACCTTATTCCTCTAGTCGTAAACTTGCTTTGCCTGGATATTACACCATTAGTTTTCCATAAGTCTTCCACATCATCAGTAATAATAATGATTATATTAATAATAATAATTACAATAATAGTAATAATAATAATAATGATATTACATCCAGCTCCATTCATTTATTTTCTTTATTGACTGGTTGAACCTTCAGGAATTGAGCAGTACCATCATTATCATCATCATCATTTTCTCATTTTAGGTTTTCTCTCCCGCTTCACTCCAAACACTCCAAAATTATACGGTCGTTTCAAGAATCTATTTTCCAACATTCTTTCGACATGACTAAACCATCTGATAGTAATCCGTAACACTCTTTCACCCACTCTATCTTTTTTCACCATCAGTCTGTCTTAATTTTTTTATCTTTATTCAATTCTTCTTACTTCACCTATAAGTAGAAATCTAATGTAAGAAAAAGATGTGCCATCCATTAAAGTTACGCCTTCTCCATCATGAGGCTTAATACTACACAGTATTCTAGAAGTTTTATTCCAGCTGTGACCAAGTTCTGGAATGATCTTCCTAATCGGGTAGTTGAATCGATTAAACTTCAAAAGTTGGATCTTGCAGCAAATGTTTTAATGTTGAACAGGCTGACATAATGACAGAAGTCTTTTTTATAGTTTATTTTTTAAATATCTGTTTGTGTTTTGTTACTGTTTTCAAAATATTTAGTTTTAATAATTCATTATTTTTTTAGATCGTTTATTTATTTTCATATTTCCTTTCCTCACCAGGCTATTTTTCCCTGTTGGAGCCCTTGCTTTTCCAACTATGGTTGTAGCGTAGCTAATAATAATAATAAACCTTTTATGTGATATTTTTAGCATTGCATCTCTGAAATTATTACTCAAGACATGGAAACATGATTCTTTCCTGTTTCAGATTACCTTGTACACAAAGCCGCATACTCCTATATATATATATATATATATATATATGTATGTATATATGTATATATATAATATAAATATATAAACATACATATATATATATATATATATATATATATGTATATATATATATATATATATATATATATATATATATATATATATATATAAAGGCTAACATAGAATAAAATTGATCAACCATAACAAACTCTTATTTTATATTATGCATCTTAACACTTTCCAGAGTGCCTCTAGCAGTTTACCATAAGCTTTCCTAGTTATGAGTACGCCACACGCATCTTTCTCTCATTACTATCAAATTTATCATCATAATAATACACACAACATGCGTAGCCTTGTACTTGATTAAACATAATGATTTATATATAAGTGTTTCCATTGATTGATATGCGATCTTTTAATGGGTCTTTGATAAGTGCACCTCGTGAAGCAGTAGGCCTACCTATAGTCAATTCTTTTTAGTGAAGCAGATTTGCACCGACTCGCAGGGGTGCCATTTTAGCTCGGAAAAGTTTCCTGATCGCTGATTGGTTGGACAAGATAATTCTAACCAATCAGATAGTTGGATTTTTTTCCGAGCTAAAAGGGCACCGCTGCGAGTCAGCGCAAATGCGCCTCACTAAAAAAATTTACTATAGGTGCATTGAGTTTGACTGTATTTTAACTATAAAACATATTTTTAGCAGCTGTAGAGTTTTTAAAAGTTTAGCATAATGGAATGAAAGACGGATACCAGATAAGTTACTAGTTGTAGTTTTATGCTAGTTATGCTTGTTGGATTTCTCCTTTTTGGTTGGGGCTGGTATTCCCTTTACTTGTAAAAGGAGGGTCGACACATTTATAGAGGCCATCAAATCCTGAAGAGAAAAGACAGATGTCTGGAGAGAGAGAGAGAGAGAGAGAGAGAGAGAGAGAGAGAGAGAGAGAGAGAGAGAGAGAGAGAGACAGAGAGAGAGAGAGAGAGAGAGAGAGAGAGAGAGAGAGAGAGAGAGAAAGTTTTATTGACCGTTTATCAGACTGATAATTTCTCAGTATTTAGGATTTTAACATTTTTAAGAGACATGGGTTTTATAGTTAAGATATAATTTTCTATATATTACAGATTGTTATCTCAATTTATTTTTTATTCATTATGTTTAATGCATATTTTATTTTATTCATTCATGCAACATATATATAAATATTTTCTCTTTCCGATGTTAATCGGGCCAGCTCTGTTAAGAGTTGAGGTTGACTCATTGGGCTTGTTTATATGTTCCCTTTAAAATAGAAATAGAATTAAAACAACAACAACAATAACAAAAACAACAACAACAATGATAAGAGCATGCTTTCTTTCGGTCACTTTCCCGGATGTATTAGTCCCCATGGTTACTGCAGCGTATCCTCTATCACCTATTCTCTATCCTTCTTCTTGCCTATTCCTTTGGAACCTTGTCATCATCCAGACCTTGCAATCCCCTGACGTCACAGCGGCTCAATTGTCCTTCTTATATTCTCCATTGTCCCTTCCATATGCATCTTTAAACATCGCGTTATTTGACTTCCATGTCTTGTATCTTACAGTTTTCAAAGTAGTTTCACAACACAAATTTTTGATCCCAAGAAAAGATAAATTCACCAATCTTTTAACTGGGCTCCACAAGGCACTAGAAGAGTTGGAAGGCCCAGCCCTACATGGCTGAGGGCTATGGAGCGTGAAGTAGGAGATGATGAGTGTAGGAGATGATGAGTGTAGAAGTATTGAATTAAAAGCTCATGATAGAGACGACTGGTGAAATTTAACCGAGGCCCTTTGCGTCAATAGGTGTAAGAGGAGATTATGATAATGATGGTCTCTTAAGACCCATATTTTCAGTGTCATTTTTTCCATTTCTCCATATAATAATTTTATATTGTCAGTAGGGTACCTATTTATATTCCTCCTTCTATTCTAATTACTATATTCTAATAATAATAATAATAATAATAATAATAATAATAATAATAATAATCTTTGTAATGATTTCCCTTTCTTTTTTATAATACCTAATTATTCTTCTGTATTCTTGAGGAATGCCTTTTCTGTTATACAGTTGCACTTTGATCAATCTCATTTTATCCTTAACTACCACTCATTTCTTCAGTCTATCATTAACTGTTTGGTTATTAGATGAATAAACCTGACAGTTCTAGCGTAAAACAAGAAATCAAGTATTGAGGTATCTTCTTCCAGTGCTCTGCCAAAATGGGCTGAATCTGGTGCAATCGCTTGTTCTGGCTCAAATCGTACTGTGGGAGTTGAGCTTCAGGAAAATATGGAAAATGCACAGAATTGTTCGCGTACGTAATTATTCGTACACTTACACACTCACACACACACTGATATAAATGTGTGCACACGCGGTTGATTGTGTGCAAGAATTTATCGACACATATGTATAGACTACACACACAAACAAAGCATAAAATGTAAGTAAAAGAAAACGAACACTGAGTTTTATTATTAACACCGTCAGTATCATGTAATATGCTTAGACTACACATACACACACAAACAAAACACAAAGTTACGTTTAGATAAAAGTAAACGAACACAGAGTTTTATTATTAACACCGTCATTGTCATGATGACATTACAACTTTGCAAATGCATTATGAAGCCAAACAAAATAACATTTAAGGACAAGAAAATACGCAATCATCTATCTAGCTAAAAAAAACTCGTATTGAAAACGAGGACTTTTAACCAACAAAAACTCCTTCCAAGGAGCCCAAGGCAGAAGAAGAAGAGCGGGTAGGAGGCAAGCAGGCAGCTAGAAGCGTATATGTGATATTAATACGAGACTGCAGAACCCGTTGTAACTTGATATTGAGGTAAGGCTTAACTGAAGCGGATGTGTGCGCGCGTCTGATCTCGGGCATTATATTGTCACATTCTTGTACATTCTTCGACTGATGCTACTGTCTTTTGTTTTTTCTTCGCTTCGTTTAGTTTTTTTTTTCTTTTTTTTTTCTTTTGTGTGTGGGTGGGTGGGTTGCTAGAGACCATTCATTAGTGACATGCCTTATTGGTTTTCTTTGTCGTCTTTTGATTTTATTTGTGTATATATATATATATATATATATATATATATATATATATATATATATATATATATATATATATATATATGATCCTGATTAAAATCATACATATACATATATATATATATAAATATGTATATATACAGCATATATATATATATATATATATATATATATATATATATATATATATATATATATATATATATATACTGTATATACACACACACACACACACACACACACACACACACACACACACACACACACACATATATATATATATATATATATATATATATATATATATATATATATATATATATATATCCAAAAACTTTCTCCAGATACATATATCAAATTTATATTACGTTTTTAGTCGGAATTGGAACCGCATACATAAATCGTAGACGGAAAATATGACTGTAAAAGTTACTTTTGTGAGTAAATTTGACCAATCATAGTGTTTCTTTTTTTAATTTATCTCTCCTATTTTTTTCTTTAGTTGTAGAATTCTTATTCATGTATGAATATATATTTTATCATAATTCAAGCACAAATCAGTATGCGTAATAAAGTATGAATAGCAATTCCATCTTCATTCAGCCCCAAATTCGACTGAAATCTCCCGTTTTATTTATATATTTATTTCTTCTCCTTTTTTTTTTTTTTTTTGAGTTTCAGACTTCCTATTCAATTAGGAATATCTAATCTATCATCTTCCAGCACCAAAACAAGTCTTAAAATAAATAGATTCGTTCCTCCATCCAAACGTTTTAGGCTCGAACCCCTTTTGGTCATTTTGAAATTCGATCTACGAACGCCATGAAGTGTTTTTCGCCATTGCAACGGGTCATGTCTATCCTGTTTGATACGGCCGCGTGAGCTTTCATTTTCCCCGTTTTAATCAATAACAATTTGCTGTTCGTACAACAAAGACTAATTAATTCAACTTTTGTTTGAATTGTGTTGCTCGCTTGCAATCGTTATATGCCCGTGATGGCTACTGGTGCGTGTGCTTGTTTCTTTGCTGGCTTTAAATGGACATTCGTCATACGGAATATTTACATTTAAAGGTTTAAAGGCTGCTCATGGATGGCAGAGGCAAGGGACAGTGACATTGCCCTATATAGCAGGACAATGCCATAGAGACTGACCATGTTACGTATGATCAGCGCCCAAGCCCCCTCTCCAACCAAGCTAGGGCCAAGCATTGGCTGCTGATGACTCAGCAGATAGACCTATAGGCTCCCCCAAACCTCGTATCATTAAAAGGTTTAAAGGCCGCTCATGAATGACAGAGGCAAGGGACAGTGACATTGCCCTATATAGCAGGACAATGCCATAGAGACTGACCATGTTACGTATGATCAGCGCCCAAGCCCCCTCTCCAACCAAGCTAGGGCCAAGCATTGGCTGCTGATGACTCAGCAGATAGACCTATAGGCTCCCCCAAACCTCGTATCATTAAAAGGTTTAAAGGCCGCTCATGAATGACAGAGGCAAGGGACAGTGACATTGCCCTATATAGCAGGACAATGCCATAGAGACTGACCATGTTACGTATGATCAGCGCCCAAGCCCCCTCTCCAACCAAGCTAGGGCCAAGCATTGGCTGCTGATGACTCAGCAGATAGACCTATAGGCTCCCCCAAACCTCGTATCATTAAAAGGTTTAAAGGCCGCTCATGAATGACAGAGGCAAGGGACAGTGACATTGCCCTATATAGCAGGACAATGCCATAGAGACTGACCATGTTACGTATGATCAGCGCCCAAGCCCCCTCTCCAACCAAGCTAGGGCCAAGCATTGGCTGCTGATGACTCAGCAGATAGACCTATAGGCTCCCCTATACATCGTATCATTAAAAGGTTTAAAGGCCGCTCATGAATGACAGAGGCAAGGGACAGTGACATTGCCCTATATAGCAGGTCAATGCCATAGAGACTGACCATGTTACGTATGATCAGCGCCCAAGCCCCCTCTCCAACCAAGCTAGGGCCAAGCATTGGCTGCTGATGACTCAGCAGATAGACCTATAGGCTCCCCCAAACCTCGTATCATTAAAAGGTTTAAAGGCCGCTCATGAATGACAGAGGCAAGGGACAGTGACATTGCCCTATATAGCAGGACAATGCCATAGAGACTGACCATGTTACGTATGATCAGCGCCCAAGCCCCCTCTCCAACCAAGCTAGGGCCAAGCATTGGCTGCTGATGACTCAGCAGATAGACCTATAGGCTCCCCCAAACCTCGTATCATTAAAAGGTTTAAAGGCCGCTCATGAATGACAGAGGCAAGGAACAGTGACATTGCCCTATATAGCAGGACAATGCCATAGAGACTGACCATGTTACGTATGATCAGCGCCCAAGCCCCCTCTCCAACCAAGCTAGGGCCAAGCATTGGCTGCTGATGACTCAGCAGATAGACCTATAGGCTCCCCCAAACCTCGTATCATTAAAAGGTTTAAAGGCCGCTCATGAATGACAGAGGCAAGGGACAGTGACATTGCCCTATATAGCAGGACAATGCCATAGAGACTGACCATGTTACGTATGATCAGCGCCCAAGCCCCCTCTCCAACCAAGCTAGGGCCAAGCATTGGCTGCTGATGACTCAGCAGATAGACCTATAGGCTCCCCCAAATCTCGTATCATTAAAAGGTTTAAAGGCCGCTCATGAATGACAGAGGCAAGGGACAGTGACATTGCCCTATATAGCAGGACAATGCCATAGAGACTGACCATGTTACGTATGATCAGCGCCCAAGCCCCCTCTCCAACCAAGCTAGGGCCAAGCATTGGCTGCTGATGACTCAGCAGATAGACCTATAGGCTCCCCTATACATCGTATCATTAAAAGGTTTAAAGGCCGCTCATGAATGACAGAGGCAAGGGACAGTGACATTGCCCTATATAGCAGGACAATGCCATAGAGACTGACCATGTTACGTATGATCAGCGCCCAAGCCCCCTCTCCAACCAAGCTAGGGCCAAGCATTGGCTGCTGATGACTCAGCAGATAGACCTATAGGCTCCCCCAAACCTCGTATCATTAAAAGGTTTAAAGGCCGCTCATGAATGACAGAGGCAAGGGACAGTGACATTGCCCTATATAGCAGGACAATGCCATAGAGACTGACCATGTTACGTATGATCAGCGCCCAAGCCCCCTCTCCAACCAAGCTAGGGCCAAGCATTGGCTGCTGATGACTCAGCAGATAGACCTATAGGCTCCCCCAAACCTCGTATCATTAAAAGGTTTAAAGGCCGCTCATGAATGACAGAGGCAAGGGACAGTGACATTGCCCTATATAGCAGGACAATGCCATAGAGACTGACCATGTTACGTATGATCAGCGCCCAAGCCCCCTCTCCAACCAAGCTAGGGCCAAGCATTGGCTGCTGATGACTCAGCAGATAGACCTATAGGCTCCCCCAAACCTCGTATCATTAAAAGGTTTAAAGGCCGCTCATGAATGACAGAGGCAAGGGACAGTGACATTGCCCTATATAGCAGGACAATGCCATAGAGACTGACCATGTTACGTATGATCAGCGCCCAAGCCCCCTCTCCAACCAAGCTAGGGCCAAGCATTGGCTGCTGATGACTCAGCAGATAGACCTATAGGCTCCCCCAATTCTCGTATCATTAAAAGGTTTAAAGGCCGCTCATGAATGACAGAGGCAAGGAACAGTGACATTGCCCTATATAGCAGGACAATGCCATAGAGACTGACCATGTTACGTATGATCAGCGCCCAAGCCCCCTCTCCAACCAAGCTAGGGCCAAGCATTGGCTGCTGATGACTCAGCAGATAGACCTATAGGCTCCCCCAAACCTCGTATCATTAAAAGGTTTAAAGGCCGCTCATGAATGACAGAGGCAAGGGACAGTGACATTGCCCTATATAGCAGGACAATGCCATAGAGACTGACCATGTTACGTATGATCAGCGCCCAAGCCCCCTCTCCAACCAAGCTAGGGCCAAGCATTGGCTGCTGATGACTCAGCAGATAGACCTATAGGCTCCCCCAAATCTCGTATCATTAAAAGGTTTAAAGGCCGCTCATGAATGACAGAGGCAAGGGACAGTGACATTGCCCTATATAGCAGGAGAATGCCATAGAGACTGACCATGTTACGTATGATCAGCGCCCAAGCCCCCTCTCCAACCAAGCTAGGGCCAAGCATTGGCTGCTGATGACTCAGCAGATAGACCTATAGGCTCCCCTATACATCGTATCATTAAAAGGTTTAAAGGCCGCTCATGAATGACAGAGGCAAGGGACAGTGACATTGCCCTATATAGCAGGACAATGCCATAGAGACTGACCATGTTACGTATGATCAGCGCCCAAGCCCCCTCTCCAACCAAGCTAGGGCCAAGCATTGGCTGCTGATGACTCAGCAGATAGACCTATAGGCTCCCCCAAACCTCGTATCATTAAAAGGTTTAAAGGCCGCTCATGAATGACAGAGGCAAGGGACAGTGACATTGCCCTATATAGCAGGACAATGCCATAGAGACTGACCATGTTACGTATGATCAGCGCCCAAGCCCCCTCTCCAACCAAGCTAGGGCCAAGCATTGGCTGCTGATGACTCAGCAGATAGACCTATAGGCTCCCCCAAACCTCGTATCATTAAAAGGTTTAAAGGCCGCTCATGAATGACAGAGGCAAGGGACAGTGACATTGCCCTATATAGCAGGACAATGCCATAGAGACTGACCATGTTACGTATGATCAGCGCCCAAGCCCCCTCTCCAACCAAGCTAGGGCCAAGCATTGGCTGCTGATGACTCAGCAGATAGACCTATAGGCTCCCCCAAACCTCGTATCATTAAAAGGTTTAAAGGCCGCTCATGAATGACAGAGGCAAGGGACAGTGACATTGCCCTATATAGCAGGACAATGCCATAGAGACTGACCATGTTACGTATGATCAGCGCCCAAGCCCCCTCTCCAACCAAGCTAGGGCCAAGCATTGGCTGCTGATGACTCAGCAGATAGACCTATAGGCTCCCCCAAACCTCGTATCATTAAAAGGTTTAAAGGCCGCTCATGAATGACAGAGGCAAGGGACAGTGACATTGCCCTATATAGCAGAACAATGCCCTAGAGACTGACCATATTACGTATGATCAGCCCCCCAAGCACCCTCTCCACCCAAGCTAAGACCAAGGAGGGCCAGGCAGTGGCTGCTGGTGACTCAGCAGATAGACCCATAGGCGCCCCCAAACCACCCATCCTTAGCTCACAAGGATTGTGAGGATGCAGTGACCAAAGGAACTAATGAGTTTGAGCGGGACTCGAACCCCAGTCTGGCAATCACCAGGCAAGGACGCTACCTCCAGGCCACCACAATTTTGACAATTTTGTGGTTTATCCCATACAGAGAATTATTATTATTATTATTATTATTATTATTTATAATGATAATAATAATAATAATTATTATTATTATTTATTATTTATTATTAGCTTAGCTACAATCCTAGTTAGAAGGGCATGATGCCACAAGCCCAGGGGCACCAACTGGGAAAAATAGCCCGGCGAAGAAAGGAAACAAGGAAATAAATAAATACAAGAGAAATAATGGCCAATTAAGATAAACTATATCAAGACTAGTAACAATATTAAGATAAATCATGCATATAAAAACTATAAAAACTCAAAAAAAAAAAAAAAAAAAAAAAAAAACAGGAGGAAGAGAAATAAGATAGAATAGTGTGCCCAAGTGTACCCTCAAGTAAGAGAACTTTACCCCAAGACAGTGGAAGACCATGGTACAGAGGCTATGACACTACTTTCTATATGTACTTTTCATTTTCTCTTTGTAGTAGAATTCATATATAGTATTAGTAGTATAAATTAAGCCACATTGAAGATTATGAAGGCCGGCCCCCTATATCTCTAGCCACGGCCAGCTCATATCTTTATTTAGCGACTGGTAATAAGTAGACTATATGAATCTTCTCTATTTATCAATCCCTGATTGTCAAAGGCCTTCTGAAACTTCTGCCAATAACTGAAGATGATTTAAAGGCCGCTCATGAATGGCAGGGTCAAGGGACAGTGACATTGCCCTATCGAGTAGGATAATGCCCTAGAGGCTGACCATATATACATATCAGCGCCCAAGACTCTACCAAAGCTAGGACCAAGGAGGGCCAGGCAATGGCTGCTGATGACTCAGCAGATAGACCTATAAGCTCCTCCAAAACCCCCCATCATTAGCTCACAAGGATGGTGAGGTTGCAGCTACCAAAGAAACTAGTGAGTTTGAGCGGGACTCGAACCCCAGTGTGGTGTTCACCAGTCAGGGACGTTCCCACATCGGCCACTAAGGGAAAGAGAAGGGCTTACAGAGATATAATTTGGACTTTTGGTGAGATTGAAAAATTCATTTAGAACTTTCAGTCTAGTGTGAAATATTTAATGGCTAGAGTTATAACATTAAATTAAAAGGCAAAGAGTGTCTAAAGTTCAATGCAATTCGGATGAAAATTATGATTTGAAATACCAAATCTAACCTTCTTTATATATCGTGTATATAAGTGAGCGAGTGAGAGATAGCTTTTAAGACAATAGCAAAAGGAATATTTTACCATTGTGGAAATGTCTGTCATAATCATATTTTCATAAATACAAGTTTAATATTGACTATATTTTAAATCGTCAAGGGATACAGATATATGGATAAAAGTTGCAATATTATACATGTGTAACTTAGCATATACACTGTTACAAAAACCCGTAATTTTAATCGTAAATTCTCCGTGAAAATATAATGTTCTCTGTCGTATTTCAGTAAAATACAGGCGATCGTAATTTTACCATACTTTATTATATTTTACGGGTTGGTGACCACAATATCACGATTTTACGTCAATATTTTCGTTTTTAAAACTGTAAATGTCTGGCAACATTTATTCCAGGATTTTTACAGTTTTCTTTACGGCAAAATATTAACAGTTTATCGTAATTATAAGAAAGTACAGTATTTCAAAAGTCCCAGCTGGATAATATTTCCATTATTTACAGAATGCTGTTTTTTTCCTTTGTGGCATGAAGGATGCACGGCTTTCCTTTCGTGGTTTTCGGGAATTTTGATGTTTCTTGTGACTATAGTCCATTTCTTTTAGCGATGCATATTTGCACCGACTCGCAGTGGTGCCCTTTTAGCTCGGAAAAGTTTCGTGATCGCTGATTGGTTGGAATTATCTCGTCCAACCAATCAGTGATTCGGAAACTTTTCAGAGCTAAAAGGGTACCGCTGCGAGTCGGTGCAAATATGCATCGCTAAAAGAAATGGACTATAGCTCATTCGTGTCTTTAAGATCAAGTCTCATTGTTGTTAGTTTCCACAACTCTTCTCCTTGTCAATCTTATGAACTGGTCTCCATAACTAAATCGTAGTTACTTGACGCTACACATTGCATGCAAGTAGATCCCCTTTTCTAATAATGTGTTTAGGTATATCTTGCATTTGATATGCAAGCTTATAAGGAGGTAAAATCCTTTCTTAGCCTGTAAAGTACAAGCGAGGTCAAATTTAAGATATATTAAGTCTTCTTTGGTAATCTGAATGATTGACAGTCAGTCGCAGGAGTGATTGTTTTCTTGTGCAAATGTTATTATTATTATTATTATTATTATTATTATTATTATTATTACATGCTAAGCTGCAACCTTAATTGAAAAAGTTGAATGCAATAAGCCCATGGGCTCCAACTGGGAAAATAGCCCAGTGAGGAAAGGAAACAAGGAAAAATAAAATATCGTAAGAAGAGTAACAACATTAAATATCCCCTATATAGATTATAAAAACTTTTAACAAAACAAGGAGAAGAGAAATAAAATAAGACTGTGCCGGAGTGTACCCTCAAGCAAGAGAACTCTAACCCAAGTCAGTGGATGACCATGGTACAGAGGTTATGGTGCTACCTGAGACTAGAGAACAATGGTTTGATTTTGGAGTGTCCTTCTCCTAGAAGAGCTGCTCACCATAGCTAAAGAGTCTCTTCTACCCTTGCCAAGAGGAAAGTGGCCATTGAACAATTATAACGCAGTAGTTAACCCCTTCAGCAAAGAAGAATTATTGCTTATTGTACTGGAAGACCTTTTAGAAACCTTTCTATACCATCTTCAGATCCAGTTGCGTAGATAAGGAGAGGATGGAGGGGGCCCTTTATGTAAATTCCCCCCTCCCCCTCCCCCCTCCCCTCGGACCTCTAATAGCGGGGGCCACCAAAGTAGGGTCAGGAAATAAAATTATGGAGGTATATATTTAAAATTATAATTTTATTTTCAAAATATCTTTACAACCAACCTCAGTAGCATCATGGAAAGTGTAAACATGATATAAAATGTCATCGTTACGATACATAACTTTGCAAAATACTGTTATTTTAACAATAGCAGATCCTGAATACCCTGGCATTGCTATCAATCAATATCTGTTGCTATAATTTGCCATAACAACTGTCTTTATTCTTGTAATGAGAGGGAAAAGTCATGAATCCTATCCCTGCTATAATATTGAAGTTTGCAATATAATAAAATTATAATTTCTTCAATAATTTTAATTAACTAATTCATATTCCTTCATTCCAGGTGAGGCAACGTTTGTTTTTGACGAAAGGGAATAATTATTCTCCAAGGATTAGGTAAGTGGTTGTGTCTTTGTAGAAGAAACAAGACAGTTTTTCAATGTAGTTGGAGATTAATTATTATTCTGTTCATGTTTAATTATGAAAGTTACCCCATGAAATCTCTGGATAGTGCTAGATTTCATATTATGGATAAAAAAAAAAAATAAAAAAAAAATGTGTTGCCTGTTATCGGCGGATTTTTTTTCTTTTTCAGTCTGTTCATAATTAAATAATCTTTAATTGGCTTCAATGAATGTTTTTTTTTGTGTGTGTGTATCTGTGGTCGAAAACAAGTTTCTTCATGTAGTGAAAGCATATTTTGATTCGGCAATTTGTGATGAAACAAAACAGGTTTTGACTCATTGATTGATTGAATAGTTTTATTTTGTTTGATCGTAATTTGGTTAAAAGATTTTCCTGTTGGGTGAGTGTGCGTGTATATAGACACATACACACACATATATATATATATTATGTATACTAAATATATTATGTATATATATAAATATATATATATATACAGTATATATATATACAGTATATATATATATATATATATATATATATATATATATATATATATATATATATACAGTATATATATATACAGTATATATATATATATATATATGTATATATATATATATATATATATATATATATATATATATATATATATGTATCTACTGTATATACACATATACATTTATGTATATATATATATATGCATATATATTTATGTCTGTGTGTATATGTATACGTATGTATAATATATATATATATATATATATATATATATATATATATAATATATCTCTCTCTCTCTCTCTCTCTCTCTCTCTCTCTCTCTCTCTCTCTCTCTCTCTCTCTCTCTCTCTCTCTATATATATATATATATATATATATATATATATATATACATATATATGTAAATGTATGTATGCATATATATGTATGTATATATATATATATATATATATATATATATATATATATATATATATATATATATACGTATACATATAAATCTTTGTGTGTGTATGTATGTAAATATAAAGAAAATCCAGATAAGCTATAGAGTTTATCTAGATTTAATGAATAAAAAAATTCCTGAAGAATTATTGATAAGTTTCCTTCTAATGTATTTGATGTAATTAACATATTTCCCTTGAGCGAGCAAATGGGGTTGTTTTTTCTGAAAAGGGACAAAGTTTCCAGGTGAAATCAGAGAGAAGATGAACTTGTTTGTTTGTTTATGACTTGACAAATGTTTATTTATTGTTTTGGGGTTACTGTTTTTTTATTATTGCAGTGATGTGTATGTGCACAATTGTTTGTTTAATTGTTACGAAACAAAAAAGTTTCCCTTTGGTGTTGTTCAACTGTTTCTATACTATAGTCAATTCTTTTTAGCGAGGCAGATTCGCAGGGGTGCCCTTTTAGCTCGGAAAAGTTTCCTGATCGCTGATTGGTTGGCCAAGATAATTCTAACCAATCAGATTGCAGGAAACTTTCCTGAGCTAAAAGGGCACCGCTGAGAGTCAGTGCAAATGCCCCTCATTAAAAAAATTGAGTATAGTATCTCGTTGGTGTGAAATGATTTTTTTTTCCTTTGTGATAAAGCAGCTTTACTTCTGAAACGGATGCACAGTACTTTATTTCTTTTTATTTCAATGATAAAAAAATAAAGTCGTCGGTAAAGATTTTATTTCAACGATAAACAAATAAATCGTCGGCAAAGATTTATCTTTTATTTCAATGGTAAACACATAAACTTGCCAGTAAAGATTTTGTTTTTTATATTTCAATGATAAACACAAACTTTTTGGCAAAGATTTTCTTTTATTTCAATGATAAAGAAATAAACTTGTCGGTAAAGATGCTGTTTTTGTTTATTATTATTATTATTATTATTATTATTATTATTATTATTATTATTATTATTATTATTATTATTACTATCCAAGCTACAACCCTAGTTGGAAAAGCAAGATGCTATAAGCCCAGGGGCTCCAACAGGGAAAAATAGCCCTGTGAGGAAAGGAAATAAGGAAATAAATAAATGAAGAGAACAAATTAACAATAAATCATTCTAAAATAAGAAACAACGTCAAAACAGACATGTCATATAATAAACTATCAACAACATCAAAAACAAATATGTCATAAATAAACTATAAAAAGACTATGTCCGCCTGGTCAACAAAAAAGCATTTGCTCCAACTTTGAACTTTTGAAGTTCTACTGATTCAACCACCCGATTAGGAAGATCATTCCACAATTTGGTCACAGCTGGAATAAAACTTCTAGAGTACTGCGTAGTATTGAGCCTCGTGATGGAGAAGGCCTGGCTATTAGAATTAACTGCCTGCTTAGTATTACGAACAGGATAGAATTGTCCAGGGAGATCTGATTGTAAAGGATGGTCAGAGTTGTGAAAAATCTTATGCAACATGCATAATGAACTAATTGAACGACGGTGCCAGAGATTAATATCTAGATCAGGAATAAGAAATTTAATAGACCGTAAGTTTCTGTCCAACAAATTAAGATGAGAATCAGCAGCTGAAGACCAGACAGGAGAACAATACTCAAAACAAGGTAGAATGAAAGAATTAAAACACTTCTTCAGAATAGATTGATCACCGAAAATCTTGAAAGACTTTCTCAATAAGCCTATTTTTTGTGAAATTGAAGAAGACACAGACCTTATATGTTTCTCAAAAGTAAATTTACTATCGAGAATCACACCTAAAATTTTGAAAGTCATACATATTTAAAGAAACATTATCAATACTGAGATCCGGATGTTGAGGAACCACCGTCCTTGACCTACTTACAATCATACTTTGAGTTTTGTTAGGATTCAACTTCATACCCCATAATTTGCACCATGCACTAATTCTAGCTAAATCTCTATTAAGGGATTCACCAACCCTAGATCTACATTCAGGGGATGGAATTGATGCAAAGAGAGTAGCATCATCTGCATATGCAACAAGCTTGTTTTCTAGGCCAAACCACATGTCATGTGTATATAGAATAAAAAGTAATGGGCCAAGAACACTACCCTGTGGATGATAAACAAATAAACTTACTGGTAAACATGTTTTTTAATTATATTGAAATGGAATGTTATAAGTAATTTTTACTTATCTCTTTCGTTGTTGAGTTTTTTCATTCCCAAAAATTAAACAAGTTTCTTTCGTTGTTAGCAGCACAGTTTCCATTTTGGAACCGAGATACAGATATTTTTCATTGTAATAGAAAAATACCCTTTATTGTGTTGGTATATACTATCTTTGTTTAAACAAAGAGAAATAAGTGAGTTACCTGCTCGTATATGTGGGTAGTATTATCTTAATTGCTATGTTATTAATGTAATAAAATAACATTTTGTCTCGATTTCATGAAATTCAAATGACATGGAAAATCTAGATTCGTAAAACTTATCTGACAACTTCACAAGTATTCTTGGATGTATAAGTTTTCCTCTTGGAATTTTATACTGGAATCTAAACTTTTTTTTTCTGTAACTTCAGAAGTGCTTCTCATACTTATAAATTTGCAATAACTTCAGAACTTACGTTGAGGTAAGATCCATACTAACTTCAAGCAGAGCTTTGAATATGAGGAATTCATCATCATCATCATCATCTCCTCCTACGCCTGTTGCCGCAAAGGGCCTCGGATAGATTTCGCCTGTCGTCTCTATCCTGACCTTTTAAATAAATACTTATCCATTCATCATCTCCTAATTCACGTTTCATAGTCCTCTGCCGTGTAGGCCTGAGTCTTCCAACTCTTTTAGTGCCTTGTGGAGCCCAGTTGAAAGTTTTGCGAACTGATCTCTCTTGGGGAGTGCAAAGAGCATGCCCAAACCTTCTCCATCTAACCCTCACCATGATCTCTTCTACATATGGCACTCAAATAATCTCTTATAGTATCATTTCTAATACTGTCCTGTCTTTTAACTCTCAATATTCTTCTGAGGGCTTTGGTATCAAATTACAAAATCTGTTGCATATGATTTCATTATCATACCACTACTCGTGTCCATAGAGTAACACCGAACTCACTAAACTGATATATAGTCTGATTTTTATATGTAATTTCAGGTGATTTGATTTCCAAATTTTACTTGACCTAGCCATTGTTTTATTTTGCATTTTTCAACCTTTCATTAAACTCAAATTCTAAAGCTCCTGTATTACAGATCATCGTTCCTAAATATTTAAATGATTCCACCTTATTAATCCTTTCTCCTTCCAATTATTAATTCATAAAGACGTCAGAAATGTTTTTTTTTTTTTTTTTTTTTTTTATTTTGTCTTGTTTTAAGAGTGATCTATAATTCCCAATATGCATAGGCCTTCAGGACATCAGAAAGGTTTCTGTTGTTCATGTAAAATCAGCCATTTTACATTTACTTATTGCATACTTACGTTGTATTCACATACCGCAGACAGTTAAACCTCCAATTGCTTCTTTAAAGAAAAAAATCTTAAAGAGAAAAATAGAGTTATTGCGTCCTTCGACTCTCCAGGCAGTATTACATTGGATCCTTCTCTCTGGTTACGGCTCATTTCCCCATTGCTTAAACATACACTGAATATTCTGGCCTATTCTTTACACAGTCTCCTGTCCTCATACACCTGACAACGTTAAGATTACGAAACAATTCTTTTTCGCTAAAGGGGTTAACTACTGCAATGTAATTGTTCAGTGGTTGCTTTCCTCTCTGTAAGAGTAGAAGAGACTCTTTAGCTATGATATTAATCTCTTCTAGGGGAAGGACACTCCCAAATCAAACCATTGTTCTCTAGTTTTGTGTAGTGCCATAGCCCCTGCACCATGGTCTTCCACTGTCTTGGGGTAGAGTTCTCTTGCTTAAGAGTACAGTCGGGCACGCTGTTCTATAATTTCTCTTCTCTTGTTTTTTATAGTTTATCTAAGAAAAAATTATTTTAATGATACTGCTCTTACAATATTTTATTTTTATTTTAAATTACTTCTCTTGTAGTTTATTTATTTCCTTTCCTCACTAGGCTATTTTCCCTTTTGGAGTCCTTGGGCTTATAGCATCCCGCTTTTCCAACTAGGGTTGTAGCTTAGCAAATAATAATAATAATAATAATAATAATAATAATAATAATAATAAATATTAGCTTTCATCTTCTTACCTTTTTCCTAATCTGGAGAACCAATATATTTTTCCTTTTATATTATAAAGCTGGCAAATAAAGATTGGAAATAATAAAAATCAACGAATTTTAAAAGGACCACTTAAATCAAACGAATGAAAACAATAGAATGTTAACTGCTTCTTCGTTCTCTGTTACGATCTTTAGTCTATTATACAAACAATAGTGATCATTGGCCCTATTGTGTATCAAAGTAGCCCCAGGAATAATGAAAGGAAAATAACAACAATTCCTGTGAATCTCATCAATATTATATAATGTTATCATAATTTAATGATTATACAACCATCTATTATTTGCTCAAGAGAGTTGATGATATACGCTTAATGTTATGCTACCTGGCACTTGAAAATATAGGTTAGTGTTTTATTGCAAAATAAGAGTTTATGTTAATTTGTAACGCTGATAATGTACGCTTAATGTTATGCTACCAGGCACTTGAAAATATAGATTGGTATTTTATTGCTAGATAAGAGTTTAAATTAATTTGTAACTGATAATATACGCTTAATGTTATGCTACCAGGCACTTGAAAATATAGGTTAGTATTTTATTGCAAGATAAGAGTTTGAATTAATTTGTAACGCTGATAATATACGCTTAATTTTATGCTACCAGGCACTTGAAAATATAGTTTAGTGTTTTATTGCAAGATAAGAGTTTAAATTAATTTGTAACGCTGATAATATACGCTTAATGTTATGCTACCAGGCACTTGAAAATATAGTTTAGTGTTTTATTGCAAGATAAGAGTTTAAATTAATTTGTAACGGTGATAATATACGCTTAATGTTATGCTACCAGGCGCTTGAAAATATAGGTTAGTATTTTATTGCCAGATAAGAGTTTATATTAATTTGTAACGGTGATAATATACGCTTAATGTTATGCTACCAGGCACTTGAAAATATAGATTGGTATTTTATTGCAAGAGTTTAAATTAATTTGTAAATTGCTGAAGAGATAGAGAGGGGGATTTAGGGTTAAAGGAAACAATTTTACACTTCATCACCATCGAGAACACCATCCAGAACAAATTTTGGGAAGAAATCGTTCTTTAATTTTTCACACAAGCTTTTTGTATTTTACATTGCTCTGCCGAAAAGAGAATTCAATGAAAGTCCTGAGTAATCTCCTTCTTATAATAAACAAGTATATGATATATATATATATATATATATATATATATATATATATATATATATATATACAGTAGATATAAATATATATATATATATATATATATATATATATATATATATATATATATATATTATATATATATATATATATATATATATATATATATATATATATATATATATATATATATATATTATATCTATGCAATCACGCTCAGCTTTCCGTGTTCCTTGGGTAAGGTTAAAAGGAGTAGTCATATTCTGGTGAGAGTGTGTTATGTGCATATATGCATATCTATCTAAATATGTAGACGTCATTTCTGACGGGTCACATATATTAGTTTTTGGATAAAAGTGACTGTAATGAAACGCTCTTAAGAAGTTTCTATACAAATTAAGGACTATAGTTGCAAAATGAGGAAATTATGTACGAGGGATGATCCACACTTGATTGAAGACCTTTAAAAGTCTAATTTTCTAGACAGACAAACCATCGTCAAGTAGGGAAACGGTACCCTGACACTTGCACGACTTTTTGCCACGAATTTGTCGTGGCAAGTCGTGACATTTTGTGGCACGAACTGGAAGATTAAAAAAGAAAGCAAGAATTACCTCAGAATCACAGCTGACCTGTCCACATAGACACGAACTGGCACGACGAGTTCACGCATGGTTTGCGCACTTCCCGCATCGTCCCGACGAGTTCACGAACAGTTCGCGCGTAGTTCACGACCCAGTCACGAAATTTTGTCGTAACCAAAATTTTGAACATTTCAAAATTCTTGTCCGACATGCCACGATGTCACGACGGGTTTACAAAGACTTCACGCCAGTTCATGACGAGTTCGCGCCAGTTCACGACTCGAGTCGTGACTATGGTGCCACAAATTCGTGCAAGTGTCAGTCTGACTTAACAATGGAGTTAACGACACAGGAAAAAAGAGAACGTTTAGTCTCAGAGGGAATTACTTTATTGAATTTAAATTTTGAAGGGAAGTAAATTTAGTTAACTTTATGATAGAAAACATGAGTTTTTAATAGGTGAAGGTGGCCAGGATTTTTCGGTAAGGAAGTTGCGATTTTTTTACACTAGCCAAATTATCCTCTTGTTCAACGACATCCCAATATATCGGTTAGTGCTACTAGTGTAAAACAAGTCAAGTTCCATATTATTTTGAAATGTTCACTAGGTTTTAAAGCCAACTATTTAACCGACAAGAGAAAATTGCATCTATATTCAGACAGAATTCTTTATCATAATAAATCAATGGAATTTGAAGGTGATATATAATTACATATGCCTCTCTTGTATTCGTACACTGCAATGAAGTCAGTGAAATACTAGACCAGTAAACAATGTTATGAAGAACTTCTTGAAATTTAAAGGTACCGTTGTATTTGAATTATATAATATGTAATTCAAATACAACGGTACCTTTAAATTTCAAGAAGTTCTTCATAACATTGTTTACTGGTCTAGTATTTCACTGACTTCATTGCAGTGTACGAATACAAGAGAGGCATATGTAATTATATATCACCTTCAAATTCCAATGATCTATTATTAATGTATATATTATGTGATATTATCACATATATAAATTAATATTCAAAATCCCACAAGGTGTTATTGTAATCTCATCTTTTCGCTTCCCAATCGGATGGAAAACTGGGAAGAGAAACTGATAACCTCAATAGTGATTATATTAAGACAGATCAAAATCTCGTCAATGAGTTGAACAATATGGTTACAGATTTTGTTTACAGCTCAAATTAACATCAATAACTATCATATCACATGTCTCAGCAGTAATGGTAATAATCGTCTCAATAACAATAACAAAATTGGTAATTAAAGCGATATTGAGTCACAGGTTGAAAAGGAATTTGCAACCGTTATCCCTATGTTAAGGGGTCGGTTGCCTGTTGCGCCCTCTCCAATACCTTCTATAAATGGCATTCTTATGAACAATAATGCTTAATTGCATCGGACAGCAACTGGTTTTTAAAAAGTTGAGAAACTAGCAATTGTGCCAGTTGTTAACCATCATTTCTCAGTTATTTCCTCTCCTCCCAGGTCAACGACGACCCTCCTCCTCCTCCCCCCCCCCCCCCGGTAATCTCTTGTAGGAGTCGTCTCTAACGGGTCCTACACTCATTTTTTTTAGAGAGGCTCATTTGCACCGAGTCGCAGCGGTGCCCTTTTAGCTTGGAAAAGTTTCCTGCTATCTGATTGGATAGAATTATCTTGTCCAATCAATCAGCGATCAGGAAACTTTTCCGAGCTAAAAGGGCACCCCTGAGAGTCGGTGTAAATCTGCCTCAGTAAAAAGAATTGACTATAGTGTCCCTCATTTTCTGTCTCCTTGTCTCGTCTCCTGTCGGGGCAGGGGTGTGTGGCCTATCTTGGCAGGTACTGGTCAAGGCGTGAAATGGAACCAATTTCTCCTGGAACAGTTTCTATGGGACGTATTTCCAGTCGATGTCTATCTCTGGAACACGTCGGTTAGGCTGGATTTGCAGCGGAGTCTCTCTCTCTCTCTCTCTCTCTCTCTCTCTCTCTCTCTCTCTCTCTCTCTCTCTCTCTGTGTTATATTTTCTAATTGTAAATTTTCTCACTATATAACCTTTTCAAAGTAGAATCTCTCTCTCTCTCTCTCTCTCTCTCTCTCTCTCTCTCTCTCTCTCTCTCTCTCTCTCTCTCTCTCTCTCTCTCTCATATTTCATAATGGTAAATTTTCTCACTATATGCATATATATCCTTGTCGAAGTAGAATCTCTCTCTCTCTCTCTCTCTCTCTCTCTCTCTCTCTCTCTCTCTCTCTCTCTCTCTCTCTCTCTCTCTCTCTGTTATATTTCATAATTGTAAATTTTCTCACTATATATATATTCTTGTCAAAGTAGAATCTCTCTCTCTCTCTCTCTCTCTCTCTCTCTCTCTCTCTCTCTCTCTCTCTCTCTCTCTCTCTCTCTCTCTCTCATATTTTCTATTGAAAATTTTTTCACTACATATCCTTGTCAAAGTAGAATCTCTCTCTCTCTCTCTCTCTCTCTCTCTCTCTCTCTCTCTCTCTCTCTCTCTCTCTCTCTCTCAGACACTTAATTGTACATTTTCAGTGGATTCCGATACACACGAAAAGAAATTAAAACATACCAATTTTAAATGTTTTGAAAAAGGCAAAAAAAAAAATAAATTATACCAAATATAAATATTTTGAAGAGAAAAACGAATAGAGGCCAAATATAAATATTCTGAAAAAAGAAGAAAAATGTAGCAAACATAAGAAATTTGAAAAAGGAAAAAATTAAATATACCAAATCTAAATATTTTGAAAAAAGTAAAAAAAAAAAAACTAAATTTTCCAAATATAAAAATTTGAATAAGGAAATAACGAATATACCAAATCTGAATATTCTAAAAGAATATATAAGAATTTTGAAAAAAATAAATGAAATATTCTAAATATAAATATTTTGATAAAGGAAAAAAGATACCAAATCTAAAATTTTGGAAGAGGAAAAAATTAAATATAACAACTATAAATATTTTGCAAAAGTGAAAAGATACAAAATCTAAATGTTTTGGAAGAGGAAAAAAAGATGATATACAAACTTTAGAAATTTATAAAAAGGAAATATCCCAAAGCTAAATATTTTGAATAATAGAAATAAAATGATACAAAAACTAATTTAAAACAAAGAAAACTGTAAATTATCTATTCTCAAATAGGGTGGTTGTGACCTATGTGGTATCATCCCTGGCTGGTAATCGCCAGCCTGGGGGTCTAGTCCTGCTCAAACTCGTTAGTTCTTTGGTCGCTGATGCCTAACCATCCTTGTGAGCTAAGGATGAGGCGTTTGAGGTAGCCTATAGGGGTATCTACAGAGTCATCAGCAGCCATTGCCTTGCCCTCCTTGGTCCTAGCTTGGGCGCTGATCAAATTTATATGTTACAGTCAATATCAAAATCTAGACAGTTTGTAAAGTGGCTGAAATCTTCAAGCAATGTGTGAAATGCCTGGTTCACCCAGTCAATGTTTAAATTAGCTTAAAATTGCAGACAATTTATAAAGTGGCTAGAATTGTAAGTTATTTTCTTGATATATCCGTGATGCCAGCGTACATTTCATATACTGTATATTCAAAATATACTTAATTGAAATTGAATTAATTACTCAAAAGTGTCCATAAAATATGCAATTTACATATAGTGACACTTTTGAGTAATCACTCAATTTTTTATTAAGTATATTTTGAATATACAGTATATCAAATGTACGCTGGCATCACGGATATACCAAGAAAATAACTTACAATTCTAGCCACTTTATAAACTATCTGAAATTTTTAGCTAATTTGTAAATTGACTGGGTGAACCAGGCATTTCACATATTACCTGAAACGTTTTGTCACTTTACAAACTGTCTGGATTTACATATTGACTGTAACATATATATGGTCAGTCTCAAGGGCATTGTCCAGCTTCATAGGGCAATGTCGCTGTCCCTTGCCTCTGCTATTCATGAGCGGCCTTTAAACCTTTAAATGAGTCTAGAATCGACGTACAGATTTTAGGAGACCGAGAGAGACTTTCATCATAGCCTCTAACTGAGCCTCTTTCATCCCCATTGAACGGTAAATTGGCTAAGCAAAGACTTGAGCATTTGATGCGCCCAATTGATCCGAACAGGATCAAAATATTTCCCTCTCTGTCGTCCGAAAAAAAAAGGAAACTCAAAAGGCAAAATGAAATTCCGGAGAAGAGAAACAATACTTCGATGAGGATTCATATCGGAGGACGCTTCCTCGATCAATGAGGCGTCAGCAGCTTCGTCGTGTGTATCGAAATCCACTGAAAATGTACCATTCCGAGAGAGAGAGAGAGAGAGAGAGAGAGAGAGAGAGAGAGAGACTTTAAAGCTGGATGTCGTTGGCACAGGGGGTTTTAGGTAACTGCGTCCAAACGCTAAGATGTCATAATCATCGACTCTGCAAGATTAAAGTATTGGTTCTCTTTTGCTGTCTTCAGAAATGGCATTATTCGTTCTTAACCTCTACTGGATTTCTTATTAGAGATTTACTTACTAGATGTAAAGTTAAGAAAATGTTTTCTGAACAGATAATTAGGAGGAATTAATACAGATAAATGGAAGGTAGGTTAATTACAAGGTTTGGATTTAAGCTATGATCCCCCCCCCCCCTAAACAAATGGTATCGCGGTGGAAATTTGATTGAAAAATAAGAAACAAAGAAAAAGACTAAGAATTCCCTACCTGTAAAGGTAAGACGAACGAACATATTGTTCTTATGGACTTCGGAAGAAAGAGGGAAGAGGATAATGATTTGATTCCAGCCAGAAAACGCTAGACCTACTTTTGAACAAAATGAAAAAAATTATGTATGATAAATGGATAAAAATAAATCTAAAATAAATATAAAAAATAAATATAGAAAATAAATATAAAAACCGATATAGATATCAATAAATTTAAATGAATATTAAGAAATAAATAAGATTATTATCAAACAAATATAAAATAGATAAAATTATTAAATGAATATAAATTAAATGAATGAATAATAAATAAATAAATATAATAAATTAATATCTATAAGAATCCTGAGAGGCCGTGGTATGCTAAGAAAAACGTGGCTGATGACAGTACGGAGGGAGGTTGGATCTGAGGATTGGTTAAGCTTAGAGAGATGGCACAGGAAACAGACATGTAGTGTGAATTAATTAAGGCCCTATGCATCCCTTGGGTGCCACAGGATTAAGATATTAGACGGACATAAGTATCTTTTTAAAGTTTATATGGGAAATATCTGTTTTAATGTTGTTACTGTTCTTAAGACATTATTTTAATAGTACATTTCTTCTCATATAGTTTATTTCCTTATTTTCTTTCCTCACTGGGCTATTTTCCCTTTTGGGATATTTTGTTTTGATTGCCATTACTTCTCTTGTACTTTAATAATTTCCTTATTCCTTTTCCTCACTGGGCTATTTTCCTTGGAATATTTAATTTTAATTGTCATTAATTCTCGTAGTTTATTTCCTTATTCCCTTTCCTTACTGGGCTATTTTTCTTGGAATATTTCCTTTTAATTGTCATTACTTTTCGTAGTTTATTTCCTTATTCCTTTTCCTCACTGGGCTATTTTCCTTGGAATATTTCCTTTTAATTTTCATTACTTTTCGTAGTTTATTTCCTTATTCCCTTTCCTCACTGGGCTATTTTCCCTCTGGAATATTTTATTTTAATTGTCATTACTTCACTTGAAGTTTATTTATTTCCCTATCTCCTTTCCTTACTGGGCTATTTTCTCTATTGAATTTTTTTATTTTAATTGTTCATTACTTCTCTTATGGTTTATT
>NC_090740.1:124813525-124823525 GCF_036898095.1 Palaemon carinicauda | reverse complement strand
CCTTTAAATGCGTTTCTTAGATGGTCTTCCCAGTATTTATTTAAACATCAGAAACTTAGAGCCTTATTAAAGCCTTGGTACATAAGCTGTTTACAACTCAAAGAGCGATGGAAAGAACAATAAATGATAGGACTAACTTTTATGAGACAGAAAAAGAGCAACATTGATACGAGAGCAAACTAAAGTAGAGGATATTCTAACATGTAAGGAAAAGAAATAGACATGGGCAGGACATATACGGGTCCCTAGAGATTGCAAAAGAAGCAAAGGAAGAAAGAGAAGACGATGGTGAAAAGTTTGAGGGTGTGGACTGGCGTAGGAAGACCATAAACAGACGCGAGTGGAAGGACATGTCTGAGGTCTTTGTCCTGTAGTGGACTAGTAACTGCTGATGATGATGATGACGACATATATCATAAGCTTAGGTAACTAGGTGACAAGAGTATGTAATTATAGTTACATTCAGAATTACTTTCAGAATATCATAGTTTGCAAATTAAACTGAAGTCACGGGTAATTTCCATATGAAACGCCATTAACTCAAATTTTTATTAAATATAACTTTGATGGAATGGAATGTAGGTAAATATTTTATTATATTAACATTAAACGATATACTGTAATAGAAATTTCTATCATACAAACAAATATATGCCTTCGCACGACCTCAAGACTAACAGGATTACTATTGTAGCATCTCAATGAATGCAATCTCTCTCTCTCTCTCTCTCTCTCTCTCTCTCTCTCTCTCTCTCTCTCTCTCTCTCCCTCTCTCTCTCTCTCTCTCTCTCTCTCTCTCTCTCTCTCTCTCTCAACGTAATTAAACACTTACCTGCGTGAATGTGTTTGCTTTAAAGACGTGGATAAAATGAACATATTTTTTGATAAACATGACGTACAAACAGACATGATTTCTAAACAAGGAAATCGAAGATGCACAAGAAAAAGATTGCTGCATATGGCTTATTATTATTATTATTATTATTATTATTATTATTATTATTATTATTATTATTATTATTAAATGCTAAGCTACAACCCTAGTTTGAAAAGCACGATGCTATAAGCCCAGGGGCCCCGATAGAGAAAATAGCCCAGCGAGGAAAGGAAATTAGGAAAAATAAAATATTCTAAGAATAGTAACAACATTAAAATAAATATTTCCTATATAAACTATAAAAACTTCAACAAAACAAAAGGAAGAGAAACTAGATAGAACAGTGTGTCCGAGTGTACCCTCTAGCAAGAGAACTCTAACTCAAGACAGTGGAAGACCATGGTACAGAGGCTATAGCACTACCCAAGACTAGAGAACAATGATGTGATTTTGGAGTGTCCCTCTCCTAGAAGAGCTGTTTAGCATAGCTGAAGAGTCTCTTCTACCCTTACCAAGAGGAAAGTAGCCACTGAAAAATTACAGTGCAGCAGTTAACCCCTTGGGTGAAGGAGAATTGTTTGGCAATCTCAGTGTTGTCAGGTGTATGAGGACAGAGGAGAATCTGTAAAGAATAGACCAGACTATTCAGTGTCTGTGTAGGCAAAGGGAAAGAACCGTAACCAGAGAGATGGGTCCTATGTAGTACTGTCTGGCCAGTCAAAGGACCCCCATAACTCTCTAGCGGTAGTATCTCAACGGGTTGAGAAGGTTGATAGATGGCATAGCGAGAAGAGTAATAGCTGATGTCAAGTGCCCTCAGTGTTTCTATGAATGAAAAGTTTAAAAGGAATGAAAAAAACATCTCTGATTATAGTTCAGATAATAAGTCTGTTAAGGACCAAGAGCGATAAGCGTACGAGGAGAAAATATATGAGCTGTGAAATTGTGTTAAAGACACCGGAAAAAGTAAATGGGTAACATTGATGGGATGAGGAAATATAATCTCTGATGCACTTATGTGACACCAGAGAAAATCATTTGCAGGAGAATGGATAGAGTAGTCAAAGAGAATGCGAGAGATAGAAAGAAGGGAAGAAGCAAAATAGAGGGAAGAAGGAATACAAGAACTTGTGAGGAAATTCTTTAAAGGAGGAATATAGGCAATCAGTATGGTTAATGAATAAATAATTCTGAGTAATATATGCTAATGGAGAAATGCTTTCTCAGGTGAATGTCGAAGGTGCTATAGTCGATTTTTTTTTTTTTTAGTGAGGCAGATTTGCTCAGACTCGCAGGGGTGCCCTTTTAGCTTGGAAAAGGGCACCAACTCGCAGGGGTGCCCTTTTACCTTGGAATAGGGCACCAACTCGCAGGGGTGCCCTTTTAGCTTGGAAAAGTTTCTTGATACCTGATTGGTCGGAAGTATTCGGACAAAAATACTTCCGACCAATCAGCGAGCAGGAAACGTTTCCGAGCTATAAGGGCAACCCTGCGAGTCGGTGCAAATCTGCCTCACTAAAAGAATTGACCATAGAAGTAGCTGACTGGTTTGTGTAAGGTAAATCTTGATAAGGAAAGTAAATATGACTAATATATACAGGAATAGCATCAACTACAGAAAGATAGGTTAGATAAGCGAATGTATCTGAAATGCCATATGCCTATGAATTGCTATTTTTAATAAATACAATCCTCGGTAGATGGAGTGACCGCGTTGAAGATTTTTTTTTTTTAAAAGATGTCACAAAGGAGGCGGAGCTTAATGATACTAGATGGGAAAGGGTTCGAGTAAGGTTGAAAACTCATGGGACGTTGATAGCTCAAGATTTTAAAGGGAAAGAAGGTACAGACACTCAGGGTTTGCAGATAACAAGAAAATATAGCAATATACAACGATATGGTGGAGATTTACTAAGTGGCCTTTCTGAATATGGAAAGAAAAATTCCAAAAAATTGATAAAAAGAATATTTATCTAATTGTAAAGAATTAAAACTGGTGTAGGTGAGTGTAAGAATTAGAGCCATAACTTTACTGCGTATACCAGGAAGGTATGGTGTAGTAGGATTTTAATAGGATTTAATAGGAATTTTGATTGAATTTAAGAAGATTTAATTGGATTTAATAGGATATTTATAGGATTTTAATGAGATTTAATAGGATTTTTAATATGATTTAATAGGATTTGATAGGATTTTAATACGATTTTAATAAGATTTTTATAGGGTTTTAATGAAATTTAATTGGATTTTTATAGGATTTAATAGGATTTTTAATAGAATTTCATAAGATTTTGATATGATTTAATAGGATTTTAATAGGATTTAATAGGATTTTAAGGATTTAATAGGATTTTAATAGGATTTAATAGGATTTTAATAGATTTTAATAGGATTTAATAGGATTTTAAGGATTTAATAGGATTTTAATAGGATTTGATAGGATGTTAACAAGATTTTAAAATTATTAGGAGGAAGAAAACTTGGGCAAACTAGTTCCTTGCGTAAATTGATCTAAAAATATTCATGATGAAATGGATGTTGAGATAACATTTATGGTGCTGAGAAAATAAGGTGCAGACGATGATTTAAGAATAATTAAAATCTTCTATGATGGAAACGAAGTATGTGTTTGTATATATGGACAAAATTCATTTCTTTAATTTATATATTGGTTTGAGAAAGGGGCTGAAGTATTACTCCTGATGAATGAAATTAATGCAAGAACTCTGCTAAGAGAATATCAGAAACGTTAAAATCGCATCCTGATTAGTAGAATTAATGCAAAAACTCTGCTAAGAGAGCATCATAAACGTTAAAATCTCTTCCTGATGAATGAAATTAATGCAAAAACTCTGCTAAAAGAGCATAAGACACGTTAAAATCGCTTCCTGTTGAATAAAATTAATGCAAAAACTCTGCTAAGATGGAAACGAAGTATGTGTTTATATATATGGACAAAATTCATTTGTTTAATTTATATATGGGTTTGAGAATGGGCTGAAATATTACTCTGGGACCAACCTAATGTATAGTAACAGACATTAATGAGTGTATTCATATTTAGTAAAATGTTACTGTTCTTAAAATATTTTATTTTATTTGTTCATTACTTCTATTGTAATTTATTTATCTATTTTATTTCCTTTCCTTACTGGGCTATTTTTTTTCCTTGCTTGGGCCTTTGGGTTTATAGCATCCTGCTTTTCCAAATAGGTTTGTAGTTGAGCTAATGATAATAATAATGATAATAATAATAATAATAGTAATAATAATAATAATAAAAATAACTCGACAAATTAATACATTATTATTATTATTATTATTATTATTATTATTATTATTATTATTATTAGGATAATGATATTGATGATAACTCGACAAATAAATACATTATTTTTATTATCATTATTATTATTATTATTATTATTATTATTATTATTGATATTATTACTACTAACTAAGCTATATTTGGAAAAGAAAGATGCTATAAGCCTAAGGGCCCCAACAGGGGAAAAAATAGCCCAGTGAGGAAAGAAAATAAGGAAATAAATATTTAAGTTACAAACACACCTTGGAAAGTCTTTTCTTTGTTTGATTGGCATTTTAGAAAAAATATGAAAAAATCTAGAAGAGTAGAGATATAAGGGCACTTATACACTAATGTTTAATTTACTTCGAGACATATCATTCTTCAAGAAACATTTTATATTTTAAAAGTTTTTTTTTTAATAAATACTATAGTCAATTTTTTTTAATGAGGCGCATTTGCACCGACTTGCAGGGGTGTCCTTTTGGCTCGGAAAAGTTTCCTATTCGCTGATTGGTTTGATAAAATAATTCTAACCAATCAGCGGTTAGGAAACTTTTCCGAGGCTAAAAGGGCACCCCTGCGAGGCAGTGCAAATACGCCTCCTTGAAAAAAATTAAGTATAGATTCATGGTGTCAAATTATCTTTATTTTCGTTTTATATTCGCATGAAGTTAGAATAAAAATAAAAATATCTATATGGTTTTGAATATATTTACCATTGTATTATACAATCCGTGTTGAATACTGATTGCCTATGTGAATCACACGTAAAAAATCCTTTCGTGTAAAAGGAACTGAAGCAGTATCGCCTAGAGAGAGAGAGAGAGAGAGAGAGAGAGAGAGAGAGAGAGAGAGAGAGAGAGAGAGAGAGAGAGAGAGAGAGAGAGAGGGACATTATTAAGGGAGTAAGTATAAACTCAACAAAGTAAGGCTAGCAAAATATTTACCAAGATCAAGGAGAGAGAGAGAGAGAGAGAGAGAGAGAGAGAGAGAGAGAGAGAGAGAGAGAGAGAGAGAGAGAGAGAGAGAGAGATTATTTATGGAGTAAGTATAAACTCAAAAAAGTAAAGCTAACAAAATATTTACCAAGATCAAGGAGAGAGAGAGAGAGAGAGAGAGAGAGAGAGAGAGAGAGAGAGAGAGAGAGAGAGAGAGAGAGAGAGAGAGAGAGAGAGAGAGAGTTGCAAGGAGTTGCAAGGATTTTTGATGTCTCAAAGACTTTTTAGTCCATCAGCGGAGAGACTATTTGCTCTTTGGTAGAGCGATTTAGTTTAAGCATTCAGTTCTTAAGATCTTGTCTAACTTATCGTTGAAGAGAGAGAGAGAGAGAGAGAGAGAGAGAGAGAGAGAGAGAGAGAGAGAGAGAGAGAGAGAGAGAGAGAGAATTATCAAGGAAGTGAGTACAGTAAGTGTAAACTCAACAAAGTAAGGCTAACAAAATATTTACCAAGATCAAGAGAGAGAGAGAGAGAGAGAGAGAGAGAGAGAGAGAGAGAGAGAGAGAGAGAGAGAGAGAGAGAGAGAGATCATTATCAAGGAAGTAAGTACAGCAAGTATAAACCCAACAAGGTAGGGCTAACAAAAATCCCCAAAAAGGATTTTTTACCCCCGAAGTGTGGTATCAAGCCTCAAGATGCTGGCGAAGAGGTTATGAAGAAGTAACCGGTCGCCAGTATCGGGAAATCATTATTCTCCTGCTGACTCTGGCTTCCAGACCTTCTTCACACCCCTCCCCCTTTTCTCCTCCTCTCCTTCTCCTCTCCTCCTCCTCCCAATACTTTTCTCTCACCACTGATGAGGAAACCTGCACTCCACGAGAGTTCGGTGACTATAGTCAGTTATTCTCTCCTGCAGTTTTCTGATGAAACTTCGCTGAAAAGGCTCATTATAATGTCTCTTATACATTCATTATTTAGTTTAATTTATTATTATTATTATTTGAAAAAATGTGCGAAAGATCTTGTGTTTTTAGATTTTCCAACACATAACTGGATTTATAATAACTCAGATTCTTTGACACGGTATGGTGTTTTCTTGAAATTATTATTATTATTATTATTATTATTATTATTAATAGCTAAGGTACAACCCTATTTGGAAAAGCATTATGCTATAATCCCAAAGGCTCCAACATGGAAAATAACCAAGTGAGGAAAAAAAAATAAAACAAAATAGTGTGTATGTGTATGTGGAAGTCAAACACAAGACAATGGAAGAATATTACAATCTTATAGGCAATATAAATCATTGCATATGGGAAATAAACAAAGAAATAGATAGTTTGGAGCCTTAGAATTCATCACTAGAAAAATTTAAATTCTTACATGTAACCCGAAAACGATATTTAATATGAAGCTGAGTTACTGCTCTCGTAAAACTAAACTTTGAAGACTTAAGGAGTCTTCTTTGGAAGGAAATATATTTTAGTAATCTGACTTCATCTTTTCACAGCTCAATCTTCTCTTCAGCTAGAATCATATTAGAAAACTTCTCCGGACCTGGATTATCTTCTTCTCTTCCATCTCTCTTTTTGTATGTTCTTGTTCCCCATTATCTTACTCGATGATTCCACTTCAACAGACCTTTTTCCATTTAGGATTCCATGAAACACGTGTCTTCTTTTATTTCTGAACACAGATCTTACAGTTTTTACTATTCTGTAGGACAGGGAAACATGAATATCCGATTTTGGTTTCCTAGAGAATTTGTATATGAGCTTGGATAGGCATTTTAACCAGACTGTTGAAAATTTGCATTAAATAATCTGTAAAAATCCTGGAATAAATGGTGCCAGGCATTTATCGTTTTCAAAACAGTTATATTGACGTTAAGGAGTGATATTACGTAATGTAACCAAACCGTGAAAGATAACAACAAAGAAGGGTACAAATTACAGTTGCCTGTATTTGACTAAAATGCTGCTGAGAACAGTACATTCTTACGGAGAATATCCGATTAAAATTGCGGATTTTACTGCATTTTTTTTTTAAGCACTCACTAGGACAATCTGTTTCTGAAAAGGTGTCCATTTCAAATTTGTCTTAGAAGGTGATCTCTAATCTAAACTTATTAATTTCCATGGAATCCTAAAGGATTGTTTCTTTTCTGTGAATATTATTTTGATTTTACAATCAGAATAAAGTTTGAGACGTATAAAATTAAATCCTTCAGAAGTGTGTGTATTTTGCGGCCATTAATGTCTTGTTAAATCTTAAGAGAGGGAGGAGCCCTACATTCATTTCTCATCTGCTTCTTCAGTTTTATGTTTATCCAGCCCTGATCGGAGTATTGTTATCATTTCGGTGACAGATTTATTACGTTCTTCTTTAACGGTTTGAATGTCTTTCATTAATAACAAATGCAAGGGACAGGACAATGTCCTAGAGACTTCTCATATATACATATGATTAGGACCGAAGCCCACTGTCAATCAAGCTATGACCAGGGAGGACCAGGCAATGGCTGCTAATAACTCGGCAGGTAGACTTACAGACTCCCTCAATTCCTCCATCCCTAACTTAGAAGGATGGTGAGGTTGCAGACACTACTATAGTCAATTCTTTTTAGCGAGGCAGATTTGCACCGACTCGCAGGGGTGGCCTCTTAGCTCGGAAAAGTTTCCTGCTTGGTGATTGGTTAGAGAAAATAATTCTAACCAATCAGATGGCAGGAAACTTTTCCGAGCTAAAAAGGCACCGCTACGAGTCGGTGTAAATGCGCCTTATTAAAAAAAGATGAGTATAGATGCTATCGAGCTTGCATGGGTCTGAAACTCCCGTCCAATAGATTGCCAGACAGGGACGTTTTCAATAGGCTACGACAACCATTCGTCGATTTCGTCGTGATATAACTGTCATCAGCTTGACCTACAGTTGTCAGTATTGGTTCTGCTAGGGGGAACTTTTGATTCCGTTCCAATTCCGTCCTTTTTCTACTCTTCATTGTACATGTTTTAATTCTAACTCAATAACAAACTTTAGATAAAACGAATTTGAATGATTTTCTCAATCACTTGTGTGATGTGGATATCTCTTCCTTTTTCTGTTTTCTGTGAAGGAATGCGAGGAAAACCACCATGAGAGATCTCAAGCTCTATTCTGAGGTGACACAAGTTCCTTTAAAAGTATAAGTAGATACACGGAAGTTGGCTAACTGTAGAAGTGACACCTTCAGCCTCGACCACCCGAAATTTGGTCATATAATACCTTTTGGAATGACCCAATTAAGCCTATCGAGGACGTGTAGTGTAATATGTATACAGTATATTATTATTATTATTATTATTATTGTTATTATTATTATTATTACTTGCTAAGTTACAACCCTAGTTGGAAAAGCAGGATGCTATAAGCCCAGAGCCCAACAGGGAAAATAGTCCAGTGAGAAAAGAAAACAAGGAAAAATAAAATATTTTAAGAACAGTAACACCATTATAATAATAATAATAATAATTATTATTATTATTATTATTATTATTATTATTATTATTATTATTATTATTATTACTTGCTAAGCTACAACCCTAGTTGGAAAAGCAGGATGCTATACGCCCAGAGCCCCAACAGGGAAAATAGTCCAGTGAGGAAAGGAAACAAGGAAAAATAAAATATTTTAAGAACAGTAACACCATTATTATTATTATTATTATTATTATTATTATTATTATTATTATTATTATTATTATTATTATTATTATCTAAGCTACAACCCTTGTTGGAAAAGCAGAATGCTATAAGCCGAGGGGCTCCAACAGGGAAAGTAGCCCATTACTTTTCATACTATATACACATGACATGTGGTTTGGCCTAGAAAACAAACTTGTTGCATATGCAGATGATGCTACTCTCTTTGCATCAATTCCATCCCCTGAATGTAGAGCTAGGGTTGGTGAATCCCTTAATAGAGATTTAGCTAGAATTAGTGCATGGTGCAAATTATGGGGTATGAAGTTTAATCCTAACAAAACTCAAAGTATGATTGTAAGTAGGTCAAGGACGGTGGCTCCTCAACATCCGGATCTCAGTATTGATAATGTTTCTTTAAATATGTATGACTCTCAAAATTTTAGGTGTGATTCTCGACAGTAAATTTACTTTTGAGAAACATATAAGGTCTGTGTCTTCTTCAATTGCACAAAAAATAGGCTTATTGAGAAAGTCTTTCAAGATTTTCGGTGATCAATCTATTCTGAAGAAGTGTTTTAATTCTTTCACTCTACCTTGTTTTGAGTATTGTTCTCCTGTTTGGTCTTCAGCTGCTGATTCTCATCTTAATTTGTTGGACAGAAACTTACGGTCTATTAAATTTCTTATTCCTGTTCTAGATATTAATCTCTGGCACCGTCGTTCAATTAGTTCATTATGCATGTTGCATAAGATTTTTCATAACTCTGACCATCCTTTACATTCAGATCTCCCTGGACAATTCTATCCTGTTCGTAATACTAGGCAGCAGTTAATTCTAATAGCCAGGCCTTCTCCATCACGAGGCTCAATACTACGCAGTACTCTAGAAGTTTTATTCCAGCTGTGACCAAATTGTGGAATGATCTTCCTAATCGGGTGGTTGAATCAGTAGAACTTCAAAAGTTCAAAGTTGGAGCAAATGCTTTTTTGTTGACCAGGCGGACATGACTCTTTTTATAGTTTATTTATGACATATTTGTTTTTGATGTTGTTAATAGTTTATATATGACATGTCTGTTTTGACGTTGTTACTTATTTTAGAATGATTTATTGTTAATTTGTTCTCTTCATTTATTTATTTCCTTATTTCCTTTCCTCACTGGTCTATTTTTCCCTGTTGGAGCCCCT
>NC_090740.1:124796025-124803525 GCF_036898095.1 Palaemon carinicauda | reverse complement strand
TTCACTGTAATCTACCATTCTCCGCTTCTCAATAAGCAAACAACATCCCAAAGGTTACTTAATCCCCTTAGTCGTGAAGCAGCGAATTTATCGAATGCCCCAATTATAGTAACTTAAGAAATAGATATCTGTTTGAGGCTCGAGGTGAGGATGGCAGATTCATCCTGGCCAAGATCCTTGGACATGATGTGTCGTACAATGCTAGTGGCATTTTTAAATTGATAACATATTTACTTCTAGTGGCATTTTTAGAATGATATCAGAAGCAGGTTTTTTAAAAGCTATCCAACTTTTATAACATTTACTACTCTGGTTATAATTAAATATTCGTTTAATCTTTATTTATAATAATTGATATCGGGTCAATGACCTTCGATGTCAGGATGCCAGAAAACTTCAAATCAATCAATCAATCAATCAGCGGATTTAACCCACTTCCTTCTGGAGCTTCTAAACTCATGAAATCTCAAGTCATCTTATTGGGTAGCATTCGTCTTTGGGTAAGACACCATTCCATTCTTAAAAATTTAAAGGTTAAATGTGTCTGGTTTCAGTTTCACCGGAATAGATGCTCACCAGAACGTCAGCCGGGCAAGCCCCACCCCCCCTAATTGGTTCCCAAGCACATCAAAATCAGTGTTTGAGGGTACTATCGACACACTATTCAATCTTGTTTCTCTTCCACTTTTTGTTTTCCTTTATTATATTCACCCCTGTTTTTCCGTTTGTCTGTTTGTTTTTCGTAAATCACTTCCTGACCACAATTTTACTCGTGGAGTAGTGAAACTTTGAGGGATTATTTGTTATGTTGAGACATGGAATTGATTTCATTTGTGAAAGTCCTAGGTCAAAAGTCAAGGTGAAGGTCTAGGAAAAGGTCGACCGAATTAAATCCTAACCTTAACCCCAAGTTCGCACATGGTTGTCGCACAGACTTCAAGTACACCTACGGTCCAAATCGATTCTGGTAAAAGCAAGCTAAATAAGCTGCCGTGGCGGAGGTCTGCACTGGCTGAATACCTTCTAGTTTAGGTTTATTTTAGGTTGCTCATAAATGCCCTAGAGACTGGCCATATATGTATATGATCAACGCCCACGACCCCTCTCCACCCCAAGGATAGTGAGGTTGCAGACACTACTAGAAACCTTCGAGCCGGGGCGCGTCTCGAACTCCCGTCCAGCAGATTGCTAGGCTGGACTTATCTAATAGGCTACCACATTTAATTGAAGCATCTCTCCATGTTCTTTCAGTCTCATCTCTTTTACAGAATCATTTAGATAATCTTCCTTGATTTACGTTCACGACTTTCCATTCACCGATAAAGAATATGATTATTATTGACACACGCGGTAGGCCTACTAATCCTATCGTTACTTGCATATTAATAATCTTATAATTTGCTAACTTTTATTTAACTCCTCTTTTGTTTCTTTCGGCGTAAGTCTCTCATTAGTATTCATAGCGTAATCTTTTTGCATACTTCACGGGACATTTTTTTCCTTACAATTAGTATTTATCCTTAGTCATCCTTCTTAACGTATAGAAGTTAGCGTAGTTCAGAAACACGAGGAAGGGACAGATGCTGCAGTGGTATTTGGAAGTTAATGGGGAATTTGGGAATCTTAATTTTTGAGAGGCTGACACATGAAGTTAGAAGCGCTGGGGTTGTCAGAGAGTACTGGCGTGGTAAGAGAGTCGAGATTGAGATTATTATTATTATTATTATTATTATTATTATTATTATTATTATTATTATTTTATCATTTTATCATTTTATTATTTTATTATTATTATTATGATTTTTACTACTTGCTAAGCTACAACCCTTGTTGGAAAAGCAGAATGTTGTAAGTCCAGGGGCTCCAACAGGGAAAATAACCCAGAGAGGAAAGGAAATAAGGAAAAATTAAATATTTTAAGAAGAGTAACAACATTAAAATGAATATCTCCTATATAAACTATAAAAAATTTAACAAAACAAGAGGAAGAGAAATAAGAGAACTCTAACCCAAGACAGTGGAAGACCATGGTACAGAGGCTATGGCACTACCCAAGACTAGAGAACAAAGGTTTGATTTTGGAGTGTCCTTCTAGAAGAGCTGCTTACCATAGCTATACGGTCTCTTCCACCCTTACCAAGCGGAAAGTGGCCTCTCAATGATTACAGTGCAGTAATCCATTGGGTGAAGAAGAATTGTTAGGTAATCTTAGTGTTGTCAGGTGTATGAGGACAGAGGAGAATATGTAAAGAATAGGCCAGTCTATTCGGTTTGTGTGTGTGTGTGTGTGTGTGTGTGTGTGTGTGTGTGTGTGTGTGTAAGCCAAGGGGAAATGAACCGTAACCAGAGAGAAGGATCCAATGTAGCACTGTCTGGTCAGTCAAAAGACCCCATAACTCTCTAGCGGTATTATCTCAACGGGTGGCTGGTGCCATGGCCAACCTACTACCTATGGACATGGTTAAAGGTTTAAAAGTCATTCATTCATGAATGGAAGACGCAAGGGTTAGGGCAATGTCTTAGAGACTGACCTTATATACAAGCCCCCTTTGGGTCAAGCCAGGACCAGGGAGGACCAGGCAATGGTTGCTGATAACTAGCAGGTAGAGCTATAAGCTCCCCTAGCTCACAAGGATGGTGAGGTTGCAGACACTACATGAAACTATCGAGCTTGAGCGGGTCTCGAACTCCCGTCTAGTAGATTGCTAGACGGATGCTTTCGAGAGACGTAGTAAAAACGAATCGAAATTTGTTTTTGTTTCTAAATTTTTCTTTTCTAAGAATAATCTACATTTCACTATTTGTGAATACTCCGTTTTTAATTTGATATATATTTTGAATATTATTATTATTATTACTATTATTATTACTGGCTAAGCTACGACCCTAGTTGGAAAAGCAGGATGCTATAAGTCCAAGGGCTCCAACAGGGAAAATAGCCCAGTGAGGAAAGGAAAAGAGGAAAATAAAATATTTTAAGATGAGTAACATTATAATAAATATCTCCTCTATAAACCATAAAAACTTTAACAAACCAAGAGGAAGAGAAATAAGATAGAGGAGTGTGCTCGAGTGTACCCTCAAGCAAGAGAACTCTAACCAAGACAGTGCAAGACCACATTCTTACTAACTATTGTGGTCTGGTAACACTGCTTGCCCGTCGGGCATGCTCGATCGTGTGGATAGGGCTTAAGTTTTTTGTTGATTTATATTTGAAAATAACTTGTTTTGGTATGGTATTTATAACAGTCAGTATTTGAAAAAATATATTTTTTCCTTTCTGGGAGCAAAATAGCAAATTTCCATTTCGTTATTTTGCATTATTCTTTTAACATAGAGATTAGAATTTGAACAATAAGTACTTTGTCCAGACTGAATTACTTTGTTTTAATTGTTCTTTGATAACCTTTTACACACGAAATTATGAAAACAGAATTTGATGATTTTTTTTTAGGTAATTTGACATCAATTACTACAATGTCTTCCAATTTTTATTTCACCTTTATTAAATTAAAGTTCCAGTGTACTTTATGTAATCTAATTAATATATTTCGTGGGATCAGGAAATTAGGTAAAATTACCATAGTGTGATTCTAAATGCAGATTATTTATAATTTATTTCTTAATAATATAAGATCCTGGTGCACGCCCCCCCTAAAAAAATTTTTGACTTGATAAATGCCCTGGTGCACGTCCCCCCTAAAAAAATATTTTCAGTTGATAAATGCCCTGGTGCACGCCCCCCCCCTTAAAATTTATTTTTGAGTTGATATATGCCCTGGTGCACGGCCCCCCCCCCTAAAAATTTTTTTTAGTTGATAAATGCCCTGGTGCACGCTCTCCCCCTAAAATTTTTTTTAGTTGATGAATGCCCTGGTGCACGCCCCCCCCCCCTAAAAATTTTGTTGAGTTGATAAATGCCCTGGTGCACGCCCCCCCCCCTAAAAAAATTTTTTTTTGAGTTGATAAATGCCCTGGTGCACGGGCCACCCCCCTAAAAAATTTTGTTGAGTTGATAAATGCCCTGTTGCACGCCCCCCCCCCTTAAAAAATTTTAGTTGATAAATGCCCTAGTCCACGCCCCCCCCCCCCCCTAAAAATTTTTTTGGGTTGATAAATGCTCATTTACTTAAACCAACTAAATTCGACCTTTTCTTAGACAATCGTTTTGTTGAGTCAATATTTTTCCAATTGCTTTAACAATGAGATAAATCTTAAAACCAAATTCTATTGATGTCATGCTCTGCATTTTGATTAAATTGATGTCATGTTTATTATTTTGTTTATTTGAGAATTTAGAACAAGATATTCTATCAAATGCCATTGAAAGATCCCATAGTGCCACAAAGGAAATTTTATCCATACACTGGTAAAATTTACATAAAAAGCGGAAATATCTAGCAACATTTATTCCAGGATTGTTATTGTTTTAAAAACGAATATATTGACGTAAAGGAGTGATATTACGGTCACCAACCGGTAGAATATAAGAACAAAGTATGGTAAAATTACGGTCGCCTGTATTTTACTGAAATACGGCTGAGAACAGTATATTTTTACAGAGAATTTCCGATTAAAATTTTTTTTTTTACAGTGTATCAATAACATATTTAATTCCACCCGTATGGTTTAAAGTCCTTTCAGTAAACAAAGACCTTCTAAATCTATTGTGTGTCTGTAAAAGATTATGTTCACAACAACGATCACGAAACTCGTTAGTAGCGATTCCTTCATTACTACTGATTGTCAGGAGATCCGATAGTCTCTTGGCTTTTTGGAATTTACATCGTTGGGAGAAGGGTATTTCTTCAGATGGCTGGTACAGTTGGCTTCATTAATTCTGGTACACTACATAGGAAGCAAAGGAGATATCTGTGCACCGGAATTAATGAAGCCAACTGTACTAGAGGGTGAATAATGGCTATTAATTCGCTTGGTTAATTACGTCTAATGATTTGAAATAGATATAGAATTTATATTTGAATGGAAGCTAGCGACTGAAGGGGCTATACAATTGCCTACAGTACACCGCTTGTAACGCAAAAGTAGCCCGAGCGGGAGCCTTTGGAAAGAACGAAGGTTATGGTTGTGGTGGCCTATGCGATAACGACCCTTACTGCTGTTCGCCAGACAGGGGTTCGAGTCCCGCTCAAACTCGTTAGTTCCTTTGGTCGATGCAACCTCACCATCCTTGTGAGCCAAGCATGAGGGGTTTTGGGGGAGCTTATAGGTCTATCTGCTAAGTCATCATCAGCCATTGCCTGGCCATTCTTGGTCCTAGCTTGGGTGGAAAGGGACCTTGGGTGCTGATCATATGTACTATGGTCAGTCTCTAGGGCATTGTCCCGTTTGATAGGGCAATGTCATTGTCCCTTGGCTCTGCCATTCATGAGTAGCCTTTAAATCTTTAATGATCTGAAATAGAATGAATATAAAATTAGCAATTTTAAACTTCAAAATCTTTTCCCTTCGACTTTTCTTTCACAATTGAATTGTCTAGAAATAATTTAGGATTGTAATAGATAGGAGGTTAAAACTAGTAGGAAGTCAGTAGTGGTTTTTAGTCCTAGAAACAAAAGGAAAGATTTTCAATCCATTGTTTGCATAATCCTTCAATATATAAATTAGATTTCGAATGTCTGTCTGTTTCTTTAAAGATATTTAATTCCCCCTACTTCCTGCTAAAACTTCAACAACTGAACTATAATAAAACGACAATAAATATTCGTCTTTAGGAGCATTCTCCATTATGATGCTGGTTTTCCCTCCAAAATCTCTCTCTCTCTCTCTCTCTCTCTCTCTCTCTCTCTCTCTCTCTCTCTCTCTCTCTCTCATTGTGAAGGGTGTTCTCTGTGTATCTTTCATTATACCCTAAACGTATTTTGAAATTAACAAGGTCTGACAAGAGTCTCTCTCTCTCTCTCTCTCTCTCTCTCTCTCTCTCTCTCTCTCTCTCTCTCTCTCTCTCTCTCTCTCTCTTTAATAGAATCTGGGATTTTTTCGTTATATATCTTTCATTATACCCTAAACGTATTCTCAAATTAACAAGGTCTGACAAGAATCCTCTTTTTGACGGTTTGGAATATAGTCCAGTGTTACTCTTTACTCTTTCGAGGTTCAAATATACTTTCGTTATTCATAAACTTTGAAATTGTATTACAAGTATGAGTCTGTTTACCAGTTATATTTTAAAATAAGATGTCCTTAATGATGTCCTTAAAATCTTTAGATTATCCATTTTGTCTAAAACTGATTTTCGGAAATAAATATATTTTCTTATTTTATCAAGAAATTGATTTGATAATAGAAATAATTAATTTTATCATCCATTTCATGAGATATATAAAAATTTATTTTGCGTCATATGTATTACGTTTAGCATAATTACATTGATAAAACTACAATTGGATTTATTAATCGATTTCGTCAACCTTAAATTTGTTTTATATCATTTTCACATCTACTATTCTTTTTAAACCAGTTATTATCACATCCACTGAAAAGGAAATCTCTCGGTTTTTTTTTTTTTTTTTTTTTTTTTTTTTTTTTTTTTTTGATCACGTTGTGTTAGTGGGTGAATAAAGGCTAATTAATTCGCTGGTTTAATTACGTTTAATGATTTGATATATGATAGATATAGATTTTACAGTTTTAAATTCTTTTCCCATTGATTTTTACAGAAATAGATTTAGGATTGGAATAAATGAGACAACGGCATATATAATAACAATGAGAAAATGACTTTAAATTGGGATTATCTCAATGAAAACCAGTAAAGCACTCTGAGAGTGCAGACCTCCACCACGGCAGCTTAATTCGGTCGACCTTAACCTTGACCTTTGGCTTCATAATTTCAAAATTGAATCGCTTCCCCGTCTCAACATAACAATTAATCCATGAAAGTTTCACTACTCTATGAGTAAAATTATGATCAGGAAGTTTTTCACAGACAAACAGACAAACAGGGTTGAAAACATAACCTCCTTGCAACTTCGTTGGCAGAGGTAACAATATGATAACATAAAGATAAGAATGATAATGACCCACTGTTTATAGTCAGAGTTAGTGAGCGATTGAACGAATATCGGTGTGTATATATATATATATATATATATATATATATATATATATATATATATATATATATATATATATATATATATATATATATATAAATAAATATTATATATATATATATATATATATATATATATATATATATATATATATATATATATATATTTATATGTGTGTAAAGAGAGAGAGAGAGAGAGAGAGAGAGAGAGAGAGAGAGAGAGAGAGAGAGAGAGAGAGAGAGAGAGAGATCTTTAGAAAACTTTTATAGTATAGAGGAAGTGTTTATAAAGATAGAGAGACTTAACGAACATCGGTATAGCTTTCGTACACACACACACACACACACACACACACACAGAGAGAGAGAGAGAGAGAGAGAGAGAGAGAGAGAGAGAGAGAGAGAGAGAGAGAGAGAGAGAGAGA
>NC_090740.1:124786025-124788525 GCF_036898095.1 Palaemon carinicauda | reverse complement strand
CTTGCGGTATTTCCTATTTTTATATTATTATTATCGTCATTATTATTACCATCATTACTATTATTATTATTATTATCATTATTAATATTATTATTGTTATTATTATTATTATTATTATTATTATTATTATTATTATTATTATTATCATTAACAATAATCATTATTATTATCATCAATAATTTTTATAGTATAGCAATTCTTACCGATACGGTATTATTATTATTATTATTATTATTATTATTATTATTATTATTATTATTATTAGTATTATTATTATTATTAAGTGCTAAGCTACAACACTAGTTGGGAAAGCAGTATGTTATAAGCCCAGGGGCCCCAACAGGGGAAAATAGCCCAGTGAGGAAAGGAAATAAGGAAAAATAAAATATTTTAAGAATAGTAACAATATTAAGATAAATATTTCATATTTAAACTATAAAAACTATAGATATTATGACATGATTGACGAAACAATGATAATATATTTTTTTTTTTTTCATTTTCAGGTTGGTTACAAAAGTTCTGAAGATTTACGGTTCATAAAACTAGGTAAGTGAAAATACTGTATATATATATATATATATATATATATATATATATATATATATATATATATATATATATATACTGTATATATAAATATATATTATATACTGTATATATATATATATATATATATATATATATATATATATATATATATATATATATATATATATATATATATATATATATATATATATATATATATCTGTATAGATAGATAGATAGATAGATAGAAAGAAATGCATGCACGTACAGGTTTATGACTACACACATGTACATATTTATACATATATATAAATATATACTATATATATATATATATATATATATATATATATATATATATATATATTAAATATGAATATAAATTTCTACCTCACATTTAGATCGAACACTAAAAATTTATTTCCAATTGAATACGTTGGGGGGCTGATTTCCAACACACACACACACACACACACACACACACACACACACACACACACACACACATATATATATATATATATATGTGTGTGTGTGTGTGTGTGTGTGTGTGTGTGTATGTGTGTGCGTGCGTTCGCGCGTGCGTGATCACATGTGCCTACATGTGTTTATATCCATTTCCCTTAAAGCAATTCAGTTACAATGACTGAATCTTTTGCTTTGATTCTGTAACTATTATAATATTATGATAAGCATTATGACCACCATTAGGAATCTGATAAATAAAACTCTTTCCAGTGTACTTTAACTCACTCGCAATGATCATTGGTCCTCTGGTAATGATATATCAAACGAGAGAAATTATGTATAAGTTATACATTTGATACCATTACGGGTCGCTGTTTTTGCAGAGAATGTGATTTAGGCCGGGAGCACACTAGCTACTCTGTGGAGCCACAAAGCCACAGCATCGTGTGGTGGGGATGTGGTCTCCCATAGGTTACCATTGTTTTCAAGTTTTGCCGCGCAAACTAGCGACTGTGGCTATCTGTCGCTCATCCCCGCGACAGGCGTGGCGTGGCTTTGAAAACAATGGAAACCTATGGAAGACCACATCCCCGCCACACGATGCTGTGGCTTTGTGGCGCCACAGAGAATCCTTACTTAACTTACTTTACTTTTAGGGATGCTTTTCTGGTCTTGTGCATCAGGGGAACCCTACTCTCCACAGGGCCTCCATAGTCATTTTGTTATGTTTGCTCGAAAGCATTCAACATTTCAAGCAGTATTTGCTTGTTTATTGTCAAATCCACACTATCGAAGCACTTAGAGAACAAGATAGTCTTCAGTTTCCTCTTGAAAGCCCGTGTCTTGCTATAGACAAGGCGTTCTTAAATGAACGAACGAACTGATGAGAAATACTGAACAAATGCATGATAATTTTCCGATTGAGATTTTTTTTAGTAATTTGCATAAAATTTATCACGTTTTATTTTTTTTAAGCCGTACTTATGTTATGTATGAAAGAGTAAACCTATTATCTAAGTATAGAAGTAAAGAAAAATTATATTTAGGAAATAGTACTATTTTCGCCCAGTTACTCTCTATATCATCATCATCATCATCATCATCATCTCCTCCTACACCTATTGACACAAAGGTCCTCGATTAGATTTCGCCAGTCGTCTCTATCTTTTGGTTTTAAGTCAATACTTTTCCATTCATCATCTCCTTCACCCTTCATAATCCTCAGCCATATAGGCCTGGGTATTCCAACTCTTCTAGTGCCTTGTGGAGCACAGCTGAACGTTTGATGAAATAATATCTCTTTGGGTAATCTCTTATAGTTTCATTTCGAACCCTGTTCCGCCATTAAATTCCCAATATTCTTCTGAGGGCTTTTATTTAAAATTTTGAAAATATGCTGGATATTATTTCATTATCATACCACGACCGATTTCTTTATATCTATATATATATATATATATATATATATATATATATATATATATATATATATATATATATA
>NC_090740.1:124771025-124781025 GCF_036898095.1 Palaemon carinicauda | reverse complement strand
TGGACACATTAATAGTTTATCACCATGAAAGGTGGACACATTAAAAGCTTATCACCATGAAAGGTGGACACATTAAAAGCTTATCACCATGAAAGGTGGACACATTAATAGTTTATCACCATGAAAGGTGGACACATTAAAAGCTTATCACTATGAAAGTTGGACACATTAAAAGCTTATCACCATGAAAGGTGGACACATTAAAAACTTATCACCATGAAAGGTGGACACATTAAAAGCTTATCACCATGAAAAGTGGATACATTAAAAGCTTATCACCATGAAAGGTGGATACATTAAAAGCTTATCACCATGAAAGGTGGATACATTAAAAGTTTATCACCATGAAAGGTGGACACATTAAAAGCTTATCACAAAGAAAGGTGGACACATTGATAGTTTATCACCATGAAAAGTGGATACATTAAAAGCTTAAAACCATGAAAGGTGGACACAATAAAAGCTTATCACCATGAAAAGTGGATACATTAAAAGCTTATCACCATGAAAGGTGGATACATTAAAAGTTTATCACCATGAAAGGTGGACACATTAAAAGCTTATCACCATGAAAGGTGGACACATTAAAAGCTTATCACCATGAAAAGTCGATACATTAAAAGCTTATCACCATGAAAGGTGGACACATTAAAAGCTTATCACCATGAAAGGTGGACACATTGATAGTTTATCACCATGAAAAGTGGACACATTAAAAGCTTATCACTATGAAAGGTGGACACATTAAAAGCTTATCACTATGAAAGGTGGACACATTAAAAGCTTATCACCATGAAAAGTCGATACATTAAAAGCTTATCACCATGAAAGGTGGACACATTAAAAGCTTATCACCATGAAAAGTCGATACATTAAAAGCTTATCACCATGAAAGGTGGACACATTAAAAGCTTATCACCATGAAAGGTGGACACATTAAAAGCTTATCACCATGAAAAGTGGATACATTAAAAGCTTATCACCATGAAAGGTGGACACATTAAAAGTTTATCACCATGAAAGGTGGACACATTAAAAGCTTATCACCATGAAAGGTGGACACATTAAAAGCTTATCACCATGAAAGGTGGACACATTAAAAGCTTATCACCATGAAAGGTGGATACATTAAAAGATTATCACCATGAAAGGTGGACACATTAAAAGTTTATCACAAAGAAAGGTGGACACATTAAAAGCTTATCACCATGAAAAGTGGATACATTAAAAGCTTATCACCATGAAATGTGGATACATTAAAAGCTTATCACCATGAAAGGTGGACACATTAAAAGCTTATCACCATGAAAATTTTGACACATTTAATGCTTATCACTATGGGAAATGGACACATTAAAAAGTTATCACCATGAAAAGTGGACACATTAAAAGCTTATTACTATGAAAATTTTGACACATTTAATGCTTATCACTATGGGAAATGGACACATTAAAAAGTTATCACCATGAAAGGTGGACACATTAAAAGCTTATCACTATGAAAGTTGGACACATTAAAAGCTTATCACCATGAAAGGTGGACACATTAAAAGCTTATCACCATGAAAGGTGGACACATTAAAAGCTTATCACCATGAAAGGTGGACACATTAAAAGCTTATCACCATGAAAAGTGCATACATTAAAAGCTTATCACCATGAAAGGTGGATACATTAAAAGCTTATCACCATGAAAGGTGGATACATTAAAAGTTTATCACCATGAAAGGTAGACACATTAAAAGCTTATCACCATGAAAGGTGGATACATTAAAAGATTATCACCATGAAAGGTGGACACATTAAAAGTTTATCACAAAGAAAGCTGGACACATTAAAAGCTTATCACCATGAAAAGTGCATACATTAAAAGCTTATCACCATGAAAGGTGGATACATTAAAAGCTTATCACCATGAAAGGTGGATACATTAAAAGCTTATCACCATGAAAGGTAGACACATTAAAAGCTTATCACCATGAAAGGTGGATACATTAAAAGATTATCACCATGAAAGGTGGACACATTAAAAGTTTATCACAAAGAAAGGTGGACACATTAAAAGCTTATCACCATGAAAGGTGGACACATTAAAAGCTTATCACCATGAAAAGTGGATACATTAAAAGCTTATCACCATGAAATGTGGACACATTAAGAGTTTATCATGAAAGATGGACATATTAAAAGCTTATCACCATGAAAGGTGGATACATTAAAAGCTTATCACCATGAAAGGTGGACACATTAAAAGCTTATCACCATGAAAATTTTGACACATTTAATGCTTATCACTATGGGAAATGGACACATTAAAAAGTTATCACCATGAAAAGTGGACACATTAAAAGCTTATTACCATGAAAATTTTGACACATTTAATGCTTATCACTATGGGAAATGGACACATTAAAAAGTTATCACCATGAAAGGTGGACACATTAAAAGCTTATCACCATGAAAATTTTGACACATTTAATGCTTATCACTATGGGAAATGGACACATTAAAAAGTTATCACCATGAAAAGTGGACACATTAAAAGCTTATTACCATGAAAATTTTGACACATTTAATGCTTATCACTATGGGAAATGGACACATTAAAAAGTTATCACCATGAAAGGTGGACACATTAAAAGCTTATCACCATGAAAATTTTGACACATTTAATGCTTATCACTAGGGACAATGGACACATTAAAAAGTTATCACCATGAAAGGTGGACACATTAAAAGCTTATCACCATGAAAGGTGGACACATTAAAAGCTTATCATCTTGAAAAGTGGATACATTAAAAGCTTATCACCATGAAAGGTGGACACGTTAAAAGCTTATCATCTTGAAAGGTGGATACATTAAAAGCTTATCACCATGAAAGGTGGATACATAATAGTTTTTATCTATACTCTCAAAGAGAATATATAGCTGAAGGGAAAGGGTTAAAGATCTGTTATGTACTTCAATCTATACCAAAACTCATAACATGCATTAATTGCAGTTAATATATCTTTGATTTACGATGAAACTCTCCGTTTAGCTGGCCAATTATATGGTGAACTCATTTAGCATAGAAGGTTGTACCAACCGTGTGTCTCACGATCGTACATAGTTCATTTTGTGCTTGTATTTTCGCTCTCCCCTCGCACTAAAAAGAACCTGAAAAATCATGTCTGCTTTTCTCCTCTGTAACAGTGTCAATATTTGAACATGAAAATTCTTGTTGCTTTGAGATTTTGTATATAAAGGAGAGTGTTCTTTAATAAACTAACTCAGTTGATTGCTTCCTGCCTTTGAGTCGTAACCTTTCTCTCGGCCCGTCACAAAGGATAATAAAAATTATATTTGGACTTTGGATGTCTTTGCTTATTTCCAATAAACTACGTCACCCTTTTTTATGTTTGAAAGATTTAGCCCAGTTTCGCACCGCTTCAGAACTCAAACACAAGGTTTAAAGGTTACTCATGAATGGAAGAGACAAGGGACAGTGACATTGCCCTACCAATCAGCACAATGCCCTAGAGACTGACCATATATACATATGATCAGCGCTCAAGTTAGGACCAGGAAGGGCCAGGCAAAGGCTGCTGATGACTCAGCATGTAGACCTATAGGCTCCCCTAAAACCCCCATCCTTAGCTCACACGGATGGTGAGGTCGCAGTGACCAAAAGGAATTAACAAATTTGATCGGGACTCGAACTCCAGTCCGGGGATCACCAGGGTAGGACGTTACCAATAGGCCACTACCCCTAAAACTCCTTTGTGGGAGTAAATGCTCTTTTTAAGGCATGAGAACCTCCTCTCCTAAAGAGTAGTGATCCAGGCTGTTCTGTAATAACAAAATATAACATCCTTATTGTTCTGCTTGGGTTGAGTCTCCTGGGAGATGAGCTGTCCAATATCTGCCAGCTCTGTGAGAATAGAGCTTGACTCATTGGGCTGGCAAATCTCTTCCTTTTAATAATAATATAGTCCAATAGGCTACTGATAATGAGAAAATCATCATCATCATCTCCTACGCCAATTGACGCAAAGGGCCTCGGTTACATTTCGGCAGTCATCTCTATTTTGAGCTTTTAAATCAATACTTTTCCATTCATCATCTCCTACTTCACGCTTTATAGTCCTCAGCCATGTAGGCCTGGGTCTTCTAACTCTTCTAGTACCTTGAAATGCTTATGATCCTTAGGAAGAAATGAAATATATAAATTGCCATTCGAGGAGAAGGAATCTAAAGTCAAACCATTGTTCTCTACTCTTGGGTAGTGCCATAGCCTCTGTAACATAGTCTTCCGGTGTCTTGTGGTAGAGTTCTCTTGCTTGAGGGTATACTTTTGCCTTTTTTTTAAGTTATTTTAGTTTATATACGAATGATCTATTTTAATGTTGTTACTGTTCTTAAGATATCTTATTTTATTTGTTCATTACTTCTTTAGTCTATCTATTTCCCTATTTCCTTTATTTACTGTGTTATTTTTTCGCTGTTGGAGTCCTTGGGCTTATAACATGTTGCTTTTCCAAGTAGGGTTGTAGCTTAGATAATAATAATAATAATAATAATAATAATAATAATAATAGTAATAATAATAATAATAATAAATATCTGAAATAGGGATAGTTGGATGTTTTAGCCGTAGTGAGCCAAGGTGAAAGGGCACTATAAACATAAATAAGAATTTAATAAAGCAACCGTGTTTGAGGTATCTGAAAGGTGAAGTGAGGTCAAGAATGCTCTGTGGGCTGATAGAAGATGAAAATTAAGGGGGGGGGGGTATGAAAACTCGAAAATAGATATGGTGGATAATGTTAAGGTGAGAGAAAATGGACATGCAAAAGACTTATTTAGAGGGCTAGAAAGGGTTATTCATAATATTGAGTGGGCCTACATGATATTTGAATAGTTGATTAGAATTTTCTTCATGAAGAGGCAATGAGACGGTTCAAATCTTGCATTCCCAGGGTTTATACAGAAGTTATTTCTTAATCCCCTTAAAAATATTTACTTCCAAGATTTTGGTCATTTTCAAAATTGGAATGGATAAGTTTGACTAGTCTTACATTATATAGCTTGACTGAAAAACTTTTGTTTAGTAGAATATTCCCAAAAGATCTTATTTAACCTGAACATGTGTGCAAAGTCTCTCTCGGTTCCATTATTATTATTATTATTATTATTATTATTATTATTATTATTATTTTCTAAGCTACAACCTAGTTAGAAAAGCAAGATGCTATAAGCCAAAGGGCTCCAAGAGGGAAAATAGCCCAGTGAGGAGAAGAAATAAGGAAAAACTAAAAGAGAAGTTTAAGAACAATATTAAAATAGATCTTTCATATATATACTATAAAAACTTGAAAATAACGAGAGGACGTGAAACAAGATAGAATAGTGTGCTCGAGTGTACCCTCAGGCAAGAGAACTCTAACAAATCTCTCTCAATATTACCAATACTTTAATGAGAGCATTTTCAAATCTAATCGGGCTTTTTATGGAATACTGAACAGTGAGAGAGTCAAATTATTTCAAATAAAACTATTCACCTTTCTATCCCATATAGAAAAATTAACAAAATGTTAGATGTTAACATTTATAGGGGATATTATGAAACGACCTCCTCTGCAAGTACCTCAATATGGGGATTTATCCCTATATTTGGGGATTTGGGGTGTCTGGTGGAGATATTCCGTACAAAATTCTCTGAAGAAGAAACAAAGATGAGTAAACCTTTATATTGTTGCTATTAGTTTGCTTGCACTTATATGAAGTATAGTGAGTAGTTTTTATATTAGTAAAGCCTACAGGATCAGAAGAAATTTGTGGAAATTGAGATTTTTGGGTAGTTTTAGGGATTTTTAGACTAACCTATCTGGCATCACTGCCTCAGTATTGAACAACTTAAGACGTTTAATTTCCCTTATGGATGAAGAAATAGATTCTCTGTAGCCAATAAAATATCTTAAGACTTAATATTATAAACAAACCATCTCCAGCTCTCTGACTAAAAAAAATCTTTTAATTGTATTTTTTAAAATAAGTAGGAATGCTTTTAAGGGATTTCTGAGAACATCTTCCTCTTTGGAAGCGATTGGCTGAGCTTAAAGGGAAATGCAGGAAGGGAAGGAGGATTAGACACTGTCAAGGAAGTCTTCTGTGTAGGTGTTGTAAGTGGCCAGTGCCATGGGAAGTTGTCTGCAAAGGAATTTCACGCACGATTCATTGAAGAAGGTTTAAATGTGGCACTGGCTGTAGTGCTATATTTTCTCTGCTATATATATATATATATATATATATATATATATATATATATATATATATATATATATATATATATATATATATATATATATATATATATATATATATATATACATATATATAAATATATATAAATATATATATATATATATATATATTTATATATGTATATATATATATATATACATTTATATATATGTATATAAATATATGTATATATAATGATTATATTATACATATATATATATATATATATATATATATATATATATATATTTATGTATGTATATATTAATATTTATATATATATGTATATATATATACCCTTTCTGAGAGGGGACACAATAACGTGGTAAAATGGTTTGTGCATCGCCACGATCGGCAAAGCTGTACTAGTCAGGCCCACCCATACTTGGTTGGTTTGCTGTGAGCGATCAGACCAAAGTCTCCAACCATCTCCATTCTGCAATGGCCAGAGTTGTTATAAAAATGGACAAACCCCATATATCACCAAGACATGTTTGAGGCCTTTGTCCTGCAGTGGACTAGAAACGGCTGCATTTGTTGATGTTGCATCTATATATATATATATATATATATATATATATATATATATATATATATATATGTATATACATATATATATATATATATATATATATATATATATATATATATATATATATATATATATATATATATATATATATTACCGTTAGGAACTTAAGCTCCAGCAGTTATCAAGAACCAACCAGGCATAAACCTGAGCCATTTCAAGTCTCTCTCTCTCTCTCTCTCTCTCTCTCTCTCTCTCTCTCTCCCTCCCTCCCTCCCTCTCTCTCCTCTACTAGTTTGCTCTATCTTTCTGTGCATTTCAGCTTTCGTTATTTTCCATGGATGAGTAGAAACAGCCTCAAGTTCCCTTCAAATCCTTTTGTTCTATGTATCTGCCTCCTGCTTCCCATTTCAGTGGTATCCCAACCTCCCGTAGTTTGTTTTTTACACTTGTTTTTGTTGTTGTTGTTGTTGCTGAGCTTGGAGGCCAAGAATCTCGCATTTCGTTCAATACAGTCGATGTCCGTGTCCTAAAGTTGAAGCACCTCGACCTTATAAGTAAACTCCGTTTGGTAGAATGTCAGTAGCTGCCTGGGATTTGATGAGGGAATTTAGAGGTAAAGATAAGTTGGGAAAGTAATGCTGAAAGGAACTTAAAATCTCTTGTAGCAATTATAATCCTCATCGAGTAGCAATCCTTATGTATGTATTTTCATAGTGTAGCGATCACTCAGTAGCTAATCCAATAAGAAATATTCATTTACTGAAATTGTCAAATATTGTAATTGTAATTTTCGAAGGCGTAGATCTATTTGGCAATGACCTGATCCGCCGTGCTCCAATCCTTTAACGATTGCAGCATGGCATGTAAAGATAATAATGATAGTGATAATGGTAATAACAAGAGCAATAAGAGATTTCTAACCTTTGCCAAAGAATGAAGTTGCTTCAAAAAATTGCAAATCCGGATCTATAGGTTAAAATGTGTCCGGTTTCAGTTCCACTTTCATCAGAATTGATGCTCATCAGAACGTCAGCCTGGCAAGCCCAACCCCCCATTGCAGTGTCCAACCACAGCACTGGCCTCCCCAGTAAACAACTTAAACTCACGGTCCCGAACAGGGGTCGATCTGCTGCCATGGGAATGCTAGGCAAACGCGTTATCACTGTTGTGGACACGGAACGGAATCATCTAAAGTTAATGGAGTCGCCCATGGCAAAATTCGTCAATTTGTTTTGACGTTATCTTTAAGTTTGTGAAAAAAGCAAATCCGGGTCTAAAATCCGGATCCGGATCATCTCCAAAATTTAATTCGGTTGTCCATAACCTAAGATCTATCCGTGGTGAAAATTTCGCCAAAATCTCTTGTGTAGTTGTGACGTGATCCTGTCCACAGACACAGATAAATCCTGTCCACGGACAGACAAATCCTGTCCACAGACACAGATAAATCCTGTCCACGGACAGACAAATCCTGTCCACAGACATAGATAAATCCTGTCCACAGACAGACAAATCCTGTCCACAGACACAGATAAATTCTGTCCACAGACACACGGATAAATCTTGTCCACAGACACAGACAAATTCTGTCCACAGACACATGGACAGATCCTGTCCACAGACACACGGACAGATCCTGTCCACAGACACACGGACAAATCCTGTCCATAGACACAGATAAATCCTTTCCACTGACACATGGACAAATCCTGTCCACAGTCACAGATAAATCCTGTCCACAGACACATGGACAAATCCTGTCCACAGTCACAGGTAAATCCTGTCCACAGACACATGGACAAATCCTGTCCACACACACATGGACAAATCCTGTCCACTGACACAGACAAATCCTGTCCACAGACACATGGACAAATCCTGTCCACAGACACACACAAATCCTGTCCACACACACATGGACAAATTCTGTCCACTGACACAGACAAATCCTGTCCACAGACACATGGACAAATCCTGTCCACAGACACACACAAATCCTGTCCACACACACATGGACAAATCCTGTCCACTGACACAGACAAATCCTGTCCACAGACACATGGACAAATCCTGTCCACAGACACATGGACAAATCCTGTCCACAGACACAGACAAATCCTGTCCACACACACATGGACAAATTCTGTCCACTGACACAGACAAATCCTGTCCACAGACACATGGACAAATCCTGTCCACAGACACACACAAATCCTGTCCACACACACATGGACAAATCCTGTCCACTGACACAGACAAATCCTGTCCACAGACACATGGACAAATCCTGTCCACTGACACAGACAAATCCTGTCCACACACACATGGACAAATCCTGTCCACTGACACAGACAAATCCTGTCCACAGACACATGGACAAATCCTGTCCACAGACACATGGACAAATCCTGTCCACAGACACACACAAATCCTGTCCACACACACATGGACAAATTCTGTCCACTGACACAGACAAATCCTGTCCACAGACACATGGACAAATCCTGTCCACTGATACAGACAAATCCTGTCCACAGACACATGGACAAATCCTGTCCACAGACACACACAAATCCTGTCCACACACACATGGACAAATTCTGTCCACTGACACAGACAAATCCTGTCCACAGACACATGGACAAATCCTGTCCACTGACACAGACAAATCCTGTCCACACACACATGGACAAATCCTGTCCACTGACACAGACAAATCCTGTCCACAGACACATGGACAAATCCTGTCCACAGACACATGGACAAATCCTGTCCACTGACACAGACAAATCCTGTCCACAGACACATGGACAAATCCTGTCCACAGACACACACAAATCCTGTCCACACACACATGGACAAATTCTGTCCACTGACACAGACAAATCCTGTCCACAGACACATGGACAAATCCTGTCCACTGACACATGGACAAATCCTGTCCACTGACACAGACAAATCCTGTCCACACACACATGGACAAATCCTGTCCACTGACACAGACAAATCCTGTCCACAGACACATGGACAAATCCTGTCCACAGACACATGGACAAATCCTGTCCACACACACATGGACAAATCCTGTCCACTGACACAGACAAATCCTGTCCACAGACACATGGACAAATCCTGTCCACAGACACATGGACAAATCCTGTCCACACACACATGGACAAAT
>NC_090740.1:124761025-124766025 GCF_036898095.1 Palaemon carinicauda | reverse complement strand
TGAAACTCAAACAATAACCTGTATGATATTTTCTCATAATTTCTTCTTTCATAGCAGACAAAATTTTGCGTGGATAACAGTGATAATAATGATAATAAAAAGGACAGTGAGGAATTTTTAAATGTTTATGAAATATGAATATCTGGAAACTCAAACAATGACCTGTATGATATTATTTTCTTATAATTCCTTCTTTGATAGAAAAAAGAATTTTACGTGGAAAACAGTGATAATAATGATAATAACAAGGACAGTGAGGAATTTCAAATGTTTATGAAATTTTAATATCTTGTAACTCAAATAACTACCTGTATTATATTTTCTCATAATTCTTTCTTTCATAACAGATAGAATTTTACGTAGATAAAATTGATAATAATGATAATAAAAAGGACAGTGAGGAATTTTTAAATGAACTGTATGGTATATTTTTTCTCACAAATCCTTCTTTCATAACATAGAATTTTACGTAGATAAAAGTGATAATAATGATAATAAAAAGGACAGTGAGGAATTGTTAAATGCTTATGAAATTTCTTTGAATAATATCTTCAAACTCAAATAATGACCTGTATAATATTATTCTCTTATAATTCCTTCTTTCATAGCAGACAGAAAATAATGACAATAATAAGGACAGTAACGATAACAGGAGAGAAAATAAAGGTGATGTGTTATAGATGCTTCACTCTCTCCCTCGTCTCCCCGATGTTGGACATGTGCCAAGGGCCAGCTGCTGAAATATTTCGGGATGGAAGTGTTACCGTTTTTCGCGCAGACAAAAGAGGAGAACTCCGACCTGGTTGTCTGGGTGATTTTCAAATATTTATACACAAGACATAACGAGAGAGTTCTCTTTAAAATTGAAAGCTTTATGTATTGATTAAGTTCTTCAATTACTATTATGGTAGTCCATCTATTAAAAAAGATTTTTAAAAATGCATTATGAGGGGAGTGTTTGGATATTATATGTTAGTTTTATCTGATTTAATGTGCCAGTGGAAGTTGCGTTTAAGATGGATTAGAAATACAGATTGAAATTATCCCATCAATGCACAGGAAGAGATAATGGTTAATTATATGCAAATTGGATACGTCGTGTAAATTTGCTTGTGCTATGCGAAATTTCCATTTTAAAGGTAGTTTATGAATGTCAGAGGCAAAGGGCAGTGATATTGCTCTATCAAGCAGGACAATGCCCTAGAGACTGACCATATATACATATGATCAGCGCCCAAGCCCCCTCTCCACCTAAGCTAGGACCAAGGAGGGGCATACAATGGCTGCTGATGACTCAGCAGATAGATCTATAGACTCCCCCAAACTCCCCATCCTTTTCTCACAAGCATGATGAGGTTGCAGCAACCAAAATTACTAAGACGTTTGAGTGGGACTCGAACACCAGTCTGGTAATCAGCAGGCAAGGTCGCTACCGTACCACCCTCGCGAGCCAAAGATGCGAGTTTATAGGTCTATAGGTCTACCTGCTGAGTCATCCGGGGCCTTGGGCATTGATCATATGGCTATATGGTCTGTTTCTAGGGGATTGGCACTGTCCTTTGCCCCTGGCATCAACGGGCTGCCAGCACAAGAGCCCGTGCCTAGCATAAGGTTAGGCAATCAATCAAGCAAGCAAGCCTCTGCCATTCATTGGCAGCTTTTAAACATTTCAAAGCAATAACAATAAGTATCCAAAGAGGATAGTTATATATTCATTATTATTATTATTATTATTATTATTATTATTATTATTATTATTATTATTATTAATTGCCAAGCTACAACCCAAGTTGGAAAAGCAGATGCTAAAAGCTTAAGGGCTTCAACAGGGAAAGTAGCCCAGTGGGGAAAGGAAACAATGAAAAATAAAATATTTTAAGAACGGTAACATTAAAATAAATATTTCCTATATAAACTATAAAACTGTTAACAAAACAAGAGGAAGACAAATTAAATAGAATAGTGTGCCCGAGTGTACCCTCAAGTAAGAGAATTCTAACCCAAGACAGTGGAAGACCATGGTACAGAGGCTATGGCACTACCCAAAACTAGAGAACATTGGATTGATTTTAGAATGTCCGTCTCCTAGAAGAGTTGCTTACCATTGCTTAAGAGCCTCTTCATCCCCACTCTCTGTCCAGAAGTCTCTTTTCATTACATTATAATAATTAAAGTAAGAAGAGAGCGTTACATGTGGCTTAATTAGCTTTCGCGATGGCAAAGAAAAATTATAAGCTTCAATTATGGAAAATTACTATCCGTTTTCAGAGGGATATTTTCTTTCCAGATCTCAGATATTGAGATGATAAGCAGCGGGCGTACATTGATAGGTTTTTAATTATTAATGTGATAGATTTATTATATTCCGCTGACATCCTTTGAACGTATTCTTTAAGGAGTATTTGGCAAGTGGATTAGATGTTGAGCTAGAATATGTATTATTATTATTATTATTATTGTTATTATTATTATTATTATTATTATTATTATTATTATTATTATTACTACTAGCTAAGCTACAACCCTAGTTGGCAAAGCAAGATGCTACAAGCCCAAGGGCTCAAAGAGGTAAAATAGCCCAGTGAGGAAAGGAAACAAGAAAAATAAACAAGAGAAGTTTAAGAACAATAACACTGAAACAAGTCTTTCATATATAAACTATAAGATCTTCAAAATAACCAGAGGAAGAGAAATAAGATGTGCCCGAATGTATCCTCAAGCACAACAGAGATGAATGTACCCTCAAGCACAACAGAGATGAGTGTACCCTCAAGCACAATAGAGATGAGTGTACCCTCAAGCACACCAGTGATGAATGTACCCTCAAGCACAACAGTGATGAGTGTACCCTCAAGCACAACAGAGATGAGTGTACCCTCAAGCACAACAGTGATGAGTGTACCCTCAAGCACAACAGTGATGAGTGTACCCTCAAGCACAACAGAGATGAGTGTACCCTCAAGCACAACAGAGATGAATGTACCCTCAAGCACAACAGTGATGAATGTACCCTCAAGCACAACAGAGATGAGTGTACCCTCAAGCACAACAGTGATGAGTGTACCCTCAAGCACAACAGAGATGAATGTACCCTCAAGCACAACAGAGATGAATGTACCCTCAAGCACAACAGAGATGAGTGTACCCTCAAGCACAACAGTGATGAATGTACCCTCAAGCACAACAGAGATGAATGTACCCTCAAGCACAACAGTGATGAATGTACCCTCAAGCACAACAGAGATGAGTGTACCCTCAAGCACAACAGTGATGAATGTACCCTCAAGCACAACAGTGATGAATGTACCCTCAAGCACAACAGTGATGAATGTACCCTCAAGCACAACAGTGATGAATGTACCCTCAAGCACAACAGTGATGAATGTACCCTCAAGCACAACAGAGATGAGTGTACCCTCAAGCACAACATTGATGAGTGTACCCTCAAGCACAACAGTGATGAGTGTACCCTCAAGCACAACAGAGATGAGTGTACCCTCAAGCACAACAGAGATGAATGTACCCTCAAGCACAACAGTGATGAATGTACCCTCAAGCACAACAGAGATGAGTGTACCCTCAAGCACAACAGTGATGAGTGTACCCTCAAGCACAACAGAGATGAGTGTACCCTCAAGCACAACAGAGAACAATGTACCCTCAAGCACAACAGAGATGAGTGTACCCTCAAGCACAACAGAGAACAATGTACCCTCAAGCACAACAGTGATGAATGTACCCTCAAGCACAACAGTGATGAATGTACCCTCAAGCACAACAGTGATTTGGACAGAAGACGTTACAGAAGCCAAGTTTTGATGCTTGAAAATTATTGCAATTTAGTAGACTCATATTGCGCATAATCATTCTCAGAAGATTTCGAGATTTAGAAGCAATGGTTTCGCTCGCTCTATGGTGCCGATCACAATACTTTGCTGGACCTACAGTTGACAAAGCTTTTGAATACCAGTAAAGTCATATATAATACAATTTTCTAGAATGATATTTTGTTGATTTATTCTCATCATTTATTTATTTCCTTAGTTTCTTTCCTCACTGGGCTATTTTTCCCTGTTGAAGCCTTTGGGCTTATAGCATCTTGCTTTTCCAACTAGGGTTGTAGCTTGGCTAATAATAATAATAATAATAATAATAATAATAATAATAATAATAGTAATAATAATGATATTGCTAAACAATCGTTGCCATACTGACATAACAGGGAAAACCAAACTTACTGCAATTGAAGTTCTCGTGGTAAAATATATCTCGGAAAAAATTATTTAGTCAATTTTAATTCCATCACAAATAGTTAATTTCTCGTTAAGGAAAAGGCAAATGTTAGATATTAGTATAGCTTCATGTCATGCTCTGGAATCTCCCATACACACACAACATCTAATATGTATATATGTATATATATATATATATATATATATATATATATATATATATATATATATATATATATATACTGTATATCTTTATCGTTGCGTCAATAGACGTAGGATGAGATGATATATATATATATATATATATATATATATATATATATATATATATATATATATATACATATATATATATATATTTATATATTTATACATATATTTATATATATACCATACTTATACTATATATATAGTATATATAAATATATATATATATGTATATAATTTATATATATTATATATATATATATATATATATATATATATATATATATATATATATATATATATATATATATATAATATTAGAGGGAGTAGTCAAACCCTAGTGAGAGGGAATACCCGGAGAGATACACTCGGAAACCACAATCTCCAACAAATTGCCAAAAACTGCCGTGTTGTAGTTAGGAAAAGGGAAAGCGGTGGAAAGGGTTGAATCTGTGCGTTGGTTTACACATCTAAAATATTTAGCCATAATTTTTGACGGGTCGCGTACAATAGTAAAAGATAGAATATTAGAATGCTTAATGTCTGTGCTATCAATAAGCT
>NC_090740.1:124755266-124760525 GCF_036898095.1 Palaemon carinicauda | reverse complement strand
AGAGAGAGAGAGAGAGAGAGAGAGAGAGAGAGAGAGAGAGTACTGGATTAAGAGCAACTCTTCTAGTAGAGAGAGAGAGAGAGAGAGAGAGAGAGAGAGAGATATACTGGATCTAGAGCAACTCTTCTAGTAGCAGAGAGGAGAGGAGAGAGAGAGGAGAGAGAGAGAGAGAGAGAGAGAGAGAGAGAGAGAATATACTGGATTAAGAGCAACTCTTCTAGTAGCAGAGAGAGAGAGAGAGAGAGATATTACTGGATTAAGAGCAACTCTTCTAGCAGAGAGAGAGAGAGAGAGAGAGAGAGAGAGAGAGGAGAGAGGAAGAGAGAGAGAGGAGAGAGAGAGAGAGAGAGAGAGTATATACTGGATTAAGAGCAACTCTTCTAGCAGCAGAGAGAGAGAGAGAGAGAGAGAGAGAGAGAGAGAGAGATATACTGGATTAAGAGCAACTCTTCTAGTAGCAGAGAGAGAGAGAGAGAGAGAGAGAGAAGAGAGCAGGAGAGAGAGAGAGAGAGAGAGAGAGAGAGAGAGAGAGAATACTGGATTAAGAGGAACTCTTCTAGTAGCAGAGGAGAGAGAAAGAGAGAGAGAGAGGAATACTGGATTAAGAGGAACTCTTCTAGCAGCAGAGAGAGAGAGCGAGAATATACTGGATCTAGAGCAACTCTTCTTGTATCAGAGAGAGAGAGAGAGAGAGAGAGAGAGAGAGAGAGAGAGAGAGAGAGAGAGAGAGAGAGAGAGAGTATATATACTGGATTAAGAGCAACTCTTCTAGCAGCAGAAGAGAGAGAGCGAGAATATACTGGATCTAGAGCAACTCTTCTTGTATCAGAGAGAGAGAGAGAGAGAGAGAGAGAGAGAGAGAGAGAGAGAGTATATATATACTGGATTAAGAGCAACTCTTCTAGCAGCAGAGAGAGAGAGAGAGAGAGAGAGAGAGAGAGGAGAGAGAGAGAGAGAGAGAGAGAGAGAGAGAGAGAATATACTGGATTAAGAGCAACTCTTCTAGTAGCAGAGAGAGAGAGAGAGAGGAGAGAGAGAGAGAGAGAGAGAGAATATACTGGATCTAGAGCAACTCTTCTTGTATCAGAGAGAAAGAGAGAGAGTATATATACTGGATTAAGAGCAACTCTTCTAGCAGCAGAGAGAGAGAGAGAGAGAGAGGAGAGAGAGAGAGAATATACTGGATTAAGAGCAACTCTTCTAGTAGCAGAGAGAGAGAGAGAGAATACTGGATTAAGAGGAACTCTTCTAGTAGCAGAGAGAGAGAGAGAGAGGGAGATATACTGGATTAAGAGGAACTCTTCTAGTAGCAGAGAGGAGAGAGAGAGGAGAGAGAGAGAGAGAGAGAGAGAGAGAGAGAGAGAGAGAGAGAGGAGGAAGAGATGAGAGAGAGAGAGAGAGAGAGAATACTGGATTAAGAGGAACTCTTCTAGTAGCAGAGAGAGAGAGAGAGAGAATATACTGGATTAAGAGCAACTCTTCTAGCAGCAGCAGAGAGAGAGAGAGAGAGAGAGAGAGAGAATACTGGATTAAGAGGAACTCTTCTAGTAGCAGAGAGAGAGAGAGAGAGAGAGAGAGAGAGAGAGAGAGAGAGAGATACTGGATTAAGAGGAACTCTTCTAGTAGCAGAGAGAGAGAGAGAGAGAGAGAGAGAGAGAGAGAGAGAGAGAGAGAGAGAGAGAGAGAGAGAGAGAGAGAGAGAATATACTGGATTAAGAGCAACTCTTCTAGCAGCAGAGAGAGAGAGCGAGAATATACTGGATCTAGAGCAACTCTTCTTGTATCAGAGAGAGAGAGAGAGAGAGAAAGAGAGAGAGAGAGAGAATGTTCTGGGTTAAGAGTAACTCCTCTAGCAGTAATTCAGACAAATATTCGACATGAAATACATCCGCCATGTTCATTGTTTGTGGGCAGACAGTCAGCTCCGTCACCAATCCACAAACATGACGTCACTCACATTCATCTGTTTTGTGTAATTCCGCTGGCAGACATTATGATAGTGTGTAGCACAACAGACGCATATTTAGTGGCTGAGTTTTGTCGAAATTGCTGTAGTAAATAAAGTATGAAGAAAAGGAATATATAATAATCGTTTATTAATCCAAAAGCTCACGGATGAAAACTTAAAGAAGCTGGGGAAATATGAGGATTCCTGTAGGAAACACGTTGACGTCACTAAGGTTATCGCCTTCAATGAAAATTATATATATATATATATATATATATAATATATATATTATATACATATGTATATATATACTATATACTGTATATATATATAATATATATATATATATATATATAATATATATATATATATATATATATTATATATATGTGTGTGTGTGTGTGTGTGTGTGTGTCAATCATGATTGTGTGTGTTTTTTTTTTTTTTGGAAAAAAAGTATTTTCCAAGCGAAGCTCACCCGGTCAGGCAAAAATGAAATAGTTATGTTAATATATTGTTCATTAATACTTGAAGCATCCCGTATACTGTACATCCTTCATTATATGTAAACTAAAATTTAAAAGACATAACCCACCTACCTGTGGGATACGTATTAAAGCCGACTGGCAGGGAAGAAAGGGCACTTCTTTTTGTTTTGATGCCGTTCAACAACAAAAACAAGAAAAAAACGAAGAAAAAATGCAAACGGTTGTGCGATGACATCGCAGTGTCAAGGATGTCACATGAAAAGATATTTTGAGCGCACGTTTTCTCCATAAAGGTCTTTGATGAAGGTTATATCACATGGTAGACTATTGGAAACGTCCCTGCCTGCGATCTTGTGGACTGGGGTTCGAAATTCGCCTAGGCTTCATAGTTTTTTATAGTGCCTGCAACCTCACCATCGTTGTGAGCTAAGGATATGGGGTTTAAGTGACCCAATATGTCTACTTGCTGAGTCATTAGCAGCCATTGCCAGACCTTTTCTGGTACTAGTTTTGGTGGGGAGGAGCTTGGGCGTTGATCACGTGTATTGTGTGAGGCGCCATTAAGGTGATAACTGAGAAGCGAGGTGAATGCAACTTAACTTTGTCAAACAATCATCGAGTTTATCTCTTCAATGAAGATCAGCGACGGTTGTCTACGAAAATCTTCCTTTTGTGAGTATTTTTAATCTTGGAAGGCTTTATGTAACAAAGGTTTCTGGAGAATTATATACAGCGACTTCCGAGGAAGAACGTCACAAAAGTTCAACCATGATTAAGCTTGTGCTAGCATAATAACACAGGTTGGTCTATTAACAGTGCAGGGAAGAGCGAGTGTACAGTTTACGAGCGTGTATGAAAAGCTCGGGGTACAGTATATATGGTCAGTACTGCTAGGGCATTGCCACTGTCCCTTACCCACGCCAGTCATAAAAACCCTTTAGCCTTTCAACGGGAACTTTTCACACTTGCTGTAGAAGTAATTGTTATGTTATAGACGATTACAGTGACGGAAAATTAATGTATTTAAGACACCTTGAGGGACATGGTATTTTTTCTGAGCCTAATGTAAGTTAATTTTATTTATCGACATTGTTTTTTATTCATTATTATAAAAGAGAAAGCTGTATACCGTGTAGACTAGAGAAATATGTAGACAGTTTGAATATCGTGTATCATTAACGAAATTTATTGAAGGCAAATAAAAAGTTGCAATAAAGAATATGAATTAATAAAGAAATTTGTTTAATCTCTTGATAAATTCTACATAAAATCGTGTCAATAATTTTTGAGAATTAGAAGTTGTTTATCAAAGAAAAACCATACATCCAAGAAGACGGAAGAAATATCCTGCTAATAAGAATGACTGAAAAATAGACATCAGGAAGAAACGCTCACTGGAAGCTCAAGTCTTCATCTTTGTCCAATAATTAAATTTAGATCCCTTTCAGAAAACCAAACCGTGAAAGCATAATACACTTAATAAGGGGCAAAGTAAAAGTCAACAATAAGAAGATTCCTCCCATCATCACCATTCTTAGTATTTCCGTGAGGCAATTGATATCGCTTCCTTTATGTTTATTGGGTGCCGTGTCTAACTCTCTTATCGCCTTCCACATGACTAAGCTTTTCGATTTAGGGAGTGGGGCAGGAGGGAGCTAGACCCCCAGGGCTCTGGAATAGCCAGAGTAAGGGAGACATCAATACAGATTCGTAGCATCTTTGCTTTTTTTTCTATTCTTTTGCTTCTTCAATGAATTTCTCTAATTATTTCATTTCATCCATTTGTTGTGGTGGCCGATGTGGTAACGTCCCTGACTGGTGAACGCCAGACTGGGGTTCGAGTCCCTCTCAAACTCCTTAGTTTCTTTGGTCGCTACAGTCTCACCATCCTTGTGAGCTAAGGAGTTGGATTTGGGGAAGCCTATAGGTCGATCTGCTGAGTTATCAGCAGCCATTGCCTGGCCCTCCTTGGTCCTAGCTTGGATGGAGAGGGGGCTCGGGTGCTGATTATATGTATATCTGATCAGTCTCTAAGGCATTGTCCTGCCTACTAGGGCAATGTCACTGTCCTTTGTCTTTGCCTTTCATAAGCAGCTTTTAAGCCTTTAAACACTTTCGTGATGAAGGTCCAGTGTTCCTATTCAATGTTTCCTTTGTTAAGGAAAAAAATCTCTAGTTTGCTTTAAGGATTATTCCAGTAGGTTCTATGCTAAGGCTGACGTGGTAAGTCCTACAGTATCTTCTTCGTTTTCATTTAAGGGAAAAGGCTGAATAAAACAAGTCCTCCTGTATCCTCTTTTTCATTTAAGGAAAAGGGCTGAACAAACCAAGTCCTCCAGTATCTTCTTTTTCATTTAAGGAAAAGGGGAAAACAAAGCAAAGGCGTATGGGCCAAGATGTCTTAAATGTAAAGGCATGTGAATATCAGATAACAGGAGTGGAGATAGAATTCCAAAGTCTTTTGTTGGTGGAAAATGAACAGTCTTCCTTTGGAAACAGAGCTGTTGATATTAGCAATTGCAGGTGGAATTCAAAATCCCTTTCATTGTTGCTTGATGACCAGAGAGAAAAAAGATCAGCGGAAGTGTGTGGATTCACCAGTTAGATGGTAACTGAGAGACAGCGTGAATGCAACTAACTTTATTTCAACAGATAGCAAGCTTTTATAACAACAGGTTCAGTGAAAGCAGGTCACACAAATTCAAACAGTTTGATACGAGCACATTCAGGCAGAAATAAGTTATCAGTAGGAGGGGAGAGCGATAACGATAATATATATATATATATATATATATATATATATATATAATCTCGTTACAGTGT
>NC_090740.1:124735266-124750266 GCF_036898095.1 Palaemon carinicauda | reverse complement strand
TCTCTCTCTCTCTCTCTCTCTCGGACTGGCACCGTAATCGATCCAGTTTGTCTTGTCTTTATGTCTTTTGAAGTGTGTCTCTGCGTGGGTGTTTCTTGGTCCATAAAGTGCACCCCCCCCCCCCCTTTTTTTTCCTACAAGCAGAACGACAGGATGGCAGCAGCCTCCGTGCATTTACCTAGCCAAGAGTTGGAACGAGAAGGAGGCGGGGGGGGGGGGGGAGGGGGGGAGGAAAAAAGAGTTTGGGGGCGGCTGGAATCTGATGAGGTTTAGATAGCACGCCTCTTGAAAGAGAGAAGGTTATACAGTTCAGATGAAATTGAAGAAAAAGATTTTGTTGCTTGATAGAGGTGTTGATGCTAATTCTGGGTGATCAACTAATGCAGCTGATAATTAGTGCTATGAAATTTATATAAATTTCGTATAATGATCGACTTATTTCTATCTTTGCTATCTCCTTTCTTTTCCCCCAGTCAATATGTCATGATAGATAATCCTTGATATATTACTTATAGAAGATATTTGTTGATCATTTAATAGGTAATACAGATATTTATGCAATAATATGTACACAATCTATATGATAAACTGAGAAGGGAGAAATGATTTTGAAAAATGCAACCCAACTCTGTCACGCTGAGTGGAATTGCCAAGCGTATGACTAGTCGGTCTCTCCCCGTCCCTCTGGTAGCGGGAGAGGGAGTAGTCATATCCGGGTGAGGGGGGGGCGGTCACCCCAAGAGGTACACTTGGAAACCATAAACTTCCACAAATTACCTAAACTGTCTGGTCTTCAGCTTCTGAGTCTCATCTTAATTCCTTATTGCTGATCCCGGTATTAATCTTTGGCACCGTCGCTCAATTAGTTCATAATGCATATTGCATAAGATTTTTCATAATTCTGATCATCCTTTACATCTAGATTTTCCCAGACAATACCATTCTGTTCGTAATACTAGGTATGCAGTTCATTATAATAGTTAGGCCTTCTCCATCATGAGGTTCAATACTACACAGTATTCTAGAAGTTTTATTCCAGCTGTGATCAAGTTGTGGAATGAGCTTCCTAATCGGGTAGTTACATCGGTAGAGCTTCAAAAGTATCGTTTTATATTTTATTTTTGAAAAATCTGTTTTAATGGTGTTACTGTTCTTTAAATGATTCATTTTAATTCGTCATTAATTTTCATATTGTTTATTTGTTTCCTTTCCTCATTGGGCTATTTTTATCTGTTGGAGCCCTTGAGTTTGTAGCATTCTGATTTTCCAACTAGGGTTGTAACTTAGCTGCATAACAACAACAACAACAATAATAATAATAATAATAATAATAATAATAATAATAATAATGTTTGGAAAGGGGAAGTGGTGGGAAGGATTAAATCTGTGTGTACGTGTGTGCATATCTTTCTAAACATTTAGCCGTTATTTTTGACTGGTCGCGTACTCTAGTATTGATATTATATTTGATCCATAGATGCTTTAAATTCATAGGATATTCCCCTACGTATTATTATTATTATTATTATTATTATTATTATTATTAGCTAAGCTACAACCCTAGTTGGAAAAGCAGGATGCTATAAGTACAAGGGCTCCAACAAGGAAAAATAGACCAGTGAAGAAAGAAAACGAAGAAATCAGTAAACTACAAGAAAAATAATGAACAATTAAAGTATCTTATGAACAGTAACAACATTAAAATAGATCTTTCAAATATTCTTTGTGACAAGTTTTTCTAAGTCTAAGCAGTTATTTCTTTGCCAAAGTCCGGCTGTTTTTATTTGCAACATTAGTTTCTATTAATTTGGGATTTGTGTCTTGTTTAGTTTTGCTTTTTATACAAACTGCATGATAAACATCTGTTGACTCCTACCTCTTTTTAAATTTTATCCGTTTTCCTTTTCTAATGAATTATTATTATTATTATTTTCAAATCATCTACTTAAGCAGACATGATAATATTAACTGAAATAATTATAATGGTATATTTTTAGTACTGATAATATCAAAATTAATAATAATAATAATAGTAATAATGATGATGATAATAATAATAATCATAATAATAATGATAATAATTAAAATATCAATATTGATAATAATGTTAAAACAATAATGATGATATAATGTATTAAAGTAGTAGATTTTTCTAAGAAAATCCACCAACTTCACCTGCTTAATGAGATTTCTCAGATATTCAGTAGAAAAAGATACTATTTTTCCAATCTTCACGATGACTTTTCTCCGCCGGTTTTTTAAAAAGATATTAATAATTCATATTGAACTTTTATGAACCAAAAAAATATAAAAGAACAAGAGCCATCAGAGATTTCTGGCCTCCGCCAAAGGGTACTGGAATCGTCCAAGGCCTAAGATCTATTTGTGGTGGAAATTTCGTCAAAATCCGTCAATTTGTTTTGACATCTTTAAAATGGCGAAAAAAAGAAATCCGGACTAGATTCCAGACCCGGGTTTTGATCATCTCCAAATTTTAATGAGGTCGTCCATGATCTAAAATCTGTCTGTGGTGAAAATATCGTCAAAATCCGTCCATTTGTTTTGACGTTATCTTTAAAATGGCGAAAAAAAAGAAATCCGGATCTAGAATCCGGATCTGGACTAGATTCCGGATCCGGGTCCTGATCATCTCCAAAGTTGAATGGGGTCGTCCATGATCTAAGATCTGTCTGTGGTGAAAATTTCGTCAAAACCTGTCCATTTGTTTTGACTCTATCTTCAAAATTGCGAAAAAAAGAAATCTGGATATAGAATCCTGATCCGGGTCCTGATCATCTCCAAATTTTAATGAGGTCGTCCATGACCAAAGATCTGTCTGTGGTGAAAATTTCGTCAAAATCCATAAATTTGTTTTGACGTTATCTTTAAAATGGCGAAACAAAGAAATCCAGATCTAGAATCCGGATCTGGACTAGATTCCGGATCCAGACTAGATTCTGGATCCGGATCCTGATCATCTCCAAAGTTCAATGAGGTCGTCCATGACCTAAGATCTGTCTGAGGTGAAAATTTCGTCAAAATCCGTCAATTTGTTTTGAAATTATCTTTTGAAATGGCAAAAAAAAAAAAAAAACGGATCCGGACTAGATTCCGGATCTGGACTAGATTCTGGATCCAGACTAGATTCCGGATCCGGATCCTGATCATCTCCAAAGTTCGATGAGGTCGTCCATGACCTAAGATCTGTCTGTGACGAAAATTTTGTCAAAATCCGTCAATTTGTGTTGAAATTATCTTTTGAAATGGCAAAAAAAAAAAAAAAAAAAAAACGGATCCGGACTAGATTCCGGATCTGGACTAGATTCTGGATCCAGACTAAATTCCGGATCCGGATCCTGATCATCTCCAAAGTTCAATGAGGTCGTCCATGACCTAAGATCTGTCTGTGACGAAAATTTCGTCAAAATCCATCAATTTGTTTTGAAATTATCTTTTGAAATGGCAAAAAAAAAGAAATCCGGATCCGGACTAGATTTCGGATCCGAATCCGGATCATCTCCAAAGTTTAATGAGGTAGTCCATGATGTAAAATCTATCTGTTGGGAAAATTTCATAAAATCCGTCGAGTAGTTTTGACGTAATCCTGTCCACAGACACACAAACAAATAGATAAATAAATCAACTCGATTTTATAACCTCCTTGGCGATGGTAAATATACCTTTGAGGAATGCTCCCCCTCCCTCCCATATCAGATAATGAAATCCTTGTTCTGAGGAAGCTCGCTCAAGTGTGATATACAGCCTCTCTCGACCTTGTTGTTCAAAATACCTACCGTAGCCCACGCTATGAATGTAATTTCCTGCTGTGAGCGTGTTTTCGTTTCGTGATATGCGAGGCCTCTACCTCATTCTGTTGTTGGTTGTTACCTGTTTATGAAGCCTATTTCGAAGTTATAATTCACCTATTCAAATCGGAAATCGGACTTGAAAAACTAAATTACCTAGATCACAAGAGTCACTATTTCTGGCCCAACTTACTACTATAGTAAACTGCTAATTAACATATCTTACCGACTTACTATCGTTAACTGCTAATTAACATAATTTCTGGCCCACTTTACGATAGTTAACTCATAATTAACATAATATCTTGCCAACATTACTGTCGTTAACTACTAATTAATATAATTTATGGCTCCCTTTAATATCGTCAACTGCTAATTAACATCACTTCTGGTCCACTTAGCTATCGTTAACTGCTAATTACCATAATTTCTGGCCCCCCCTTTACTATTATTAACTGCTAATTAACATATTTTCTAGCCCACTTTACTATCGTTAACTGCTAATTAAGATAATTTTTGGCCCACTTTACTATCGTTAACTGCAAATTAAGATAATATCTTGCCCACTTTACTATCGTTAACTGCTTAATAAAAACAAGATCTTTCATATCTTATTTTGCTTTTGAGTAACTCTTCTCAGTATTTCTACTCATCGCCTTCATTGTCTTTATATCCTTGTCATCGAAGGGAACAGTTGTCAAGAAAAAGTTCCGTTTATCATCTCCTAGCTTTGAATATATTTTTCTTTCTAGTGAAATCATTTAACGACACAAGTTCCCATCATGTCGTTAACTAGACCATCCCTGTTCTCTTGTGTCCATTTTCGTTCTTTATTAATTAGCTGGCACTAAGGACACTCCAAAATCAAGCCATTGTTCTCTAATCTTAGGTAGTGCCATATCCTCTGCACTATGGTCCTCCACTGTCTTGGGTTAGAGTTCTCTTGCTTGAGGGTACACTCAGGCATACTTATTCTCACTGTTTCCTTATTTCCTTTCCTCACGGGGTTATTTTCCCTGTTGGAGCCCAATGGCTTAAAGGAAGAAAAGGAAATGAAATACTTTAAGAAGAGTATCAAGATTAAAATAAATATCTCCTATATGAACTATAAACAATTTAACAAAACAAGAGGAAGAGAAGTTATATAGACCATGGTACAGAGGCTATGGCACTATCTAAGACTAGAGAACAATGGTTTGATTTTTGCTTACTCAGAACAAAGATTTAGCATCAGCAAGAAGTTAGCATTACGTTAGTAAGAAAAGCAAGTGAAATGTAAACTGGTTTCGCGCTACAAGAGAGACATTTCTTTAATTGAAAAGGAAGTAAATAAAGAAGGGTGTGATTATTTCAACCTTGTATTTGCAAGTTTTGTATTCCTCAGTCCATTACTCCAGGTCAAAAGCACAAGCAATTGCCAGAACTTGGAGCACTTTCTAAATGTGAAGAAATTCCGTTTAATTATGGGATGAAAGCTGAAATCCAATTTGCAATTCCCTCCATATTGGATTTTTTTCAAGCGACAGTGATGACCCAAAAGAAAAAAAAAATAAACGTTCTGGAATAATGTAATGTGGATAATTCCCATTCGTAACCTTTATCACCAGGCTTGCCGGTACTATATGTAGGGAACGTCATGACTCGTGATTTTATTGCAGTTTTATAGGTCACTCTGTTTACGACTCTATTTTTCTTGGGCTACACTTACACCGAATAGTCTGGCCTATTCTCTCCACGTTCTCCTCTGTCCTCATGCACTTGAGAACACTGGGATTACCAAACAATTCTTCTTCACTCAAGAGGTTAGCTACTGCACTGTAACTGTTTAGTGGGTACTTTCCTTTCGGTAAGGGCAGAAGAGAGACTTTGGCTGAGGTAAGCAGCTCTTCTAGGAGAAAAACACTCCAAAATCAAACCAATGTTCTCTAGTCCACAATAAGTGCCATATATTTTATATTGTTCATTACTTCTCTGGTAGTTAATTAACTTATTTCCCTTCCTCACTGAGCTAATTTCCCTGTTGGAGCCCTTGCGCTTATAGAATTCTGCTTTTCCAACTAGGGTTGTAGCTTAGCCAGTAATAATAATAATAATAATAATAATAATGATGGCAGAGGCAAGAGACTGACCATATACACATATGATCAGCAAGCAAGCTAGGACCAGGGAGCGCCAGGCAATGGCAGCTGATGTCTAAGCATGTAGACATGAAGGGTCCTCCAAAGTTCCAAACCCACCTTCCCTAACTCACAAGGATGGTTGGTTTACAGACACTACTAGAACTAACGGGCTTGAGAGGGTCTCTAAACTTCCCTCCAACAGATTGCCATCCTCCTTGTAATTTGATTGCCCCAAGAATCCAGGTTCAGTTAAACACTGCAAGTCACGTAAAACTTTTTTTTTCTATCCTCTGTTATGTTTCAATATATCAGAACAAGCAGATGTCTGTGGTCTAACTTAAATCACCATAAATTGTTTAAACTAAGAAAGAATATCAAAAGTAATTAAGTAATCGTACACACCAACCAGATGCATTGCGGAGGTAGTCTGGAATATTCCAGATATAATGTGGATAGCTTTTAGCATCAGCTGAGACTATATGATCCAAGAAGACACAACCTTTTAAGCACACAAAATACTGGCAAAACAAATTATAGTATGAAAGGTATCTCAATCTAAGAAAGTCATATTTCCTCCATTATTATGAGACGCTAGTGTACGCGGCCTGTCAAAAGACACGGCTAAATATTTAGATAGATATGCATACACGCGCAAACACATAATGTACCTCTCGGGGTACCCTATCTCACTATGGTATGATTCCTTCTCCTACTAGAGGTATTGGGAGAGATCGAGTAATTATACATCTGACAGCGACACTGAGCATGACAAGATATATATATATATATATATATATATATATATATATATATATATATATGTATATATACAGTTAGACACTTGCTCTTTATTATATAGGGGAAATGCACACCTTTTACCAGTAATGAACATTGCAGTTTATCTTATATTTTCTAATCCTTTGCTTCTCGTTTGCGTTGTCTAAAGTCTTATAACATGCTGTGGGTTTTAATATTGAGAGTAAGTTGGTTTATTGAGAATTACCTCCCGTGACAGTTGTCAGGGTCAACATGCTTTCACATACTAGAATAGATTCCCAGTACATTTATACCTTATCAAAATTGAGTGATTTAGATGTAAATATTCAGCAATTAAGCATATCAATATGATTAACCAGTTAATGGAAAACTCAACAGAATATGACAAACCACTATATAAGGCATTTATTGACCCGGAAAGCTTTTAAGTCTGTCAAAACCTCAGCTGTAATGAAAGCCCTTCAAAGACAAAGAAGAGATGAGTGTTATGCTAGAACACTATACAGGAAGTACAGCAATCCTTAAAATACATATAAATACTTAGAACATTCTGATTGAGAAAGAAGTTAGACAGTATGCCTTGAAGAGGTTTTTAAAAATTTTGATTTGGAAAATGTAGAAATTAATATTAATGGTGAGTATCTTAACAAGTTGAGATTTGTCAATGACATGGGTGTATTTAGTGAATCATGGGAGGAATTGCAAAAGATGATAGAAGATTTGAATGGAAAAAACAGAAATGTAGGACAAAAAAATTAACACGAGTAAAAATAAGATAATGTTCAATGAAAATGCAGAGACAGCAAATAAGAGTTATTGACGAACCTTTAGAGATTGTTAATAAATATACTTACTTGGGACAGACAGTAAATGTTTCTCCAGGATACTAAACCGAAATAAAGAGAAGGATAAGTATCTTTTGGAAAAAAATTGAGATTTTGAAAAGTAAAATGCCATTTTATCTAAAAAGAAAAGTATTTAATGAGATGGTCCTACCCGTTTTAAGTTATGTATCAGAAACTAGGAGTCTTATTAAAGCCTTCGAACATGAGTTAGTTACAACTCGGAGAGCTATGGAGAGAATAATGATGGGAATAACACTAAGAGACAGTAAAAGAAATGGACGTGAGCAGGACATATAATGAAAATGACAGACAATAGATGGACATTACGAATAACGAAATGGGTCCCAAGATATTGCAAAAGAAGCAGAGGAAGGAAGAGAAGACGATGCATTGACGAACTAAGAAAGTTTGCAGGTGTAGAGTGGCAGAGAAAAACCATAAACAGACGGGAATAGGACATGTCTGAGGCCTTTGCTCTGCAGTGTACTAGTAACGACTGATAATATATATATATATATATATATATATATATATATATATATATATCTATATATATATATATATGTGTGTGTGTGTGTATATATATATATATATATATATATATATATATATATATATACACATATATATGGGGTCTGGATAGATGTTTATATGTATATAATCTATAATTTATATTTTTATGTAATGCATACCTAAATATAAATGTGAATTGAACTGGTCAGTACTTGAATGTGTAAACGCCCAAAAAATTCCCATGCCATTGGATCAAAGGTATCTTGAACATCATTGGTGCAGAAATGGAGATAAAAATACCCAGAAAGTTTCCCAACAGTTTAAATTATATATATTCTAACTATAGACGCAAAGTGCAAAAAAACGTGGATTTTCTAATTCCAAAAGATGGAAATTTATCGAAACGAAGAAGCGTATGAAAAAAAAGGTGCTATCATGTTCTCGTGTCCATAGTGGTCTTCGCCTTCCAGTGTGGCTGGATGGATCTTGGGGTTGCGAGGGTAACGTGATACAGTGTGGGCTGGAGGAATTTAACTCTCTCTCTCTCTCTCTCTCTCTCTCTCTCTCTCTCTCTCTCTCTCTCTCTCTCTCTCTCTCTCTCTGTAACGACCTACATTTTTTAAAAGTTGATTTCGCTGCCAACAGCTTCGAATTAAAGGACAGACTAGACTTGATGTTATTAGTCCTGAAGCAATTTTGTCTAATAAAGTCATTAATGTTGTAAGATCGAAGATTAACAGATGTGCCAGACAATATTTTCATCTATCCTCCTATCTCTATATCAATCCCTCTATCTGTTTCTCTATACTTCTAGCTATCTAACTATCCACCTATCTATATGTGTGTTTGTATATAAAGCAGAACAGATCTAAAAGATAAATCTAGTGATGGAGGGTGGCTGTCAGCTACTGTCCCTCTCTGGAACCGAAGGTCTAGAGGATGAATTCACGCTGTGTTGGATTCCTCGGGTTTCCGTCAGCTAGCTACACATTCGTGTTTTGATTTCAAAACCACTTCTATGTTATTGTATATTCATGCACGTTTTGATATCATGGCCGTTCTCTATAGCTTAAATTCAGAATACTTCAGTTTCCCTCTTAATTTGTTTGTAAACCAACACAATGTTACTTTATATTTTCTATTTTACCACACCAATGGTTTTAGATAGAAAAACCACGAAGTCTATGTTCCTATCATGGCTTCTCTTTTCATTTCTGCAACATAGTAAAAAAACTTGAAATTCCAGTCCTATCAAATATTGACGAGAAGAAGAAGAAGAAGAGGAGGAGGAGGAGGAGGAGGAGGAGGAGGAGGAGGAGGAGGAGAATCACAGTCGGTACACAATCCCGAGAAACATCACTCCAATACTGATGTGTTATGTGATATCCCCATAGAGCCCCATCACCGAGGCCAAGGAAGGAGTCGAGAAATACAAAGGATTCAAACGCTAGTTGTATTGCTTCTCGACCGACCAATAAAGATTTGAGCATTCTGAACACTCACTGAGCTACATCGGGTTTGCCACCATTTCTTCTTGGTATTAGCACTTATATATACACCAATATATATATATATGTATATATATATATATATATACTGTATATATATATATATACACACATACATACACACATACATAATTATAACAAATGCCACTTCGGTGTTACCACCATTTCTCTTGGTATTAGAACTTATATATATATATATATATATATATATATATATATATATATATGTCTGTGTGTATGTATATGTATATATATACATATACATATATATATATATATATATATATATATATATATATATATATATACATATACACACAACAAATATTAATAATATTTTTTCACATTTACTCGTGTTTTCATATATTTATATAATATTTAAATACTTCTTAATATCAAGTTTTCTCTGCCTCCCAAAGAGAGAATGATTTTTGCCTAAATAGAAAACGTCTCTATATTCAGCCATGTAAAAATATTCACCATTAATAAGGCGAGGAAAATATGCAAATCTTCGCCAAATGGTCTCTCCTATGACATGTAGGACATTTCTATTGCACTTATAAGCTAATAGGCAGCTTGTAAGACTGGGGTTCGAGTCCCGCTCAAACTCGTTAGTTCCTTTTGTCGCTGCAACTTCACCATCCTTGCGAGCTAAGGATGAAGGGTTTTATCTGATGAGTCATCAGCAGCCATTGCCTGGCCTTCCTTGTTTCCTTGCTTGGGTGGAGAGGGGGCTTGAGCGCTGATGATATGTGTATTTGGTCAGTATCTAAGGCATTGTCCTGCTTGATAGGATAATGTCACTGTCCCTTGCCCCTGCCATTCGTCAGCGGCCTTTAAATCTTTAACTGCTTCAGGCACTTACTCACCTATAACTTGTCAGTGTTTAACACCTCATTTAACTTGACTTTTTCAGTCATTATTCCGTTTGAATATTTAGATTATAGTATTGGATCTAAATTGTATTGTTTGTCATTAGAAAAATAGTAAATCAACTGCTTTGTTCTTAAAGCTTAAATACTGTACTGCAATTGTTCAGTAGCTACTTTCCTCTTCGTTAGGAGGTGGTAGGTTGGCCTGGGCACCAGCCGCCCGTTGAGATACTACCGCTAGAGAGTTATGGGGTCCTTTGACTGGCCAGACAGTACTACATAGGACCGTTCTCTCTGGTTACGGTTCTTTCCCTTTGCCTACACACACACCGAATAGTCTGGCCTATTCTTTACATTTTCTCCTCTGTCCTCATACACCTGACGACACTAAGATAACCAAACAATTCTTCTTCACTCAAGGGGTTAACTACTGCACTGTAATTGTTCAGAGGCTACTTTCGTCTCGGTAAGGGTAGAAGAGACTCTTTAGCTATGGTAAGCACCTCTTCTAGGAGAAGGACACTCCAAAATCAAACCATTGTTCTCTAGTCTTCGGGAGTGCCATAGCCTCTGTACCATGGTCATCCACTGTCTTGAGTTAGAGTTCTTTTGCTTGAGGGTACACTTGGGGACACTATTTTTTCTAAATTCTCTTCCTCTCTTTTTGTTAGTTTTTATAGTTTATATAGGAAACATTTATTTTGATATTGTCACTTCTTAAAATATTTTATTGTTCCGATTTTTCCTTTCCTCACTGGGCTATTTCCCCCGGTGGGGCCCCTGAGCTGAAATCATCCTGCCTTTCCTACTAGGGTTATAGCTTAGCAGTTAATAATAATAATAATTAATAATAATAATAATAATAATAATAATAATGATAATAATAATAATAATAATAAAAAAAAAACCATCCCACACAAGGATGCTTCCGAACAATGTTTACGCTTGAACCAGTTTGGCCGTTGCCATGGTAACTGACGTCATGACTTCGGCTCCCTATTGTTGCAATCTTTGTAAGTGTGGATGTAACTGTGCTTCTTAAATCATCCCGATTTAGTGATATCAAAAGATACCACGGGAAGATCGGGATCCTTCCTACCTGTACAGTTGGACACACGAATTCTTGGCATACATCGGTCTAATAAAGTGCACCCTTTCCCATTCTTACTGCGCGGCGACTCCCTGTGTGTAGCCTTGACTACCCTCACTGCCATCTCTTCCTACGCCAGGGGTTCTCAACCTGGGGTACATGTACCCCTAGTGGTACATTTTTACTCTTTAGGTGGTACATTGTATCTAAGATCATAGCCTGTACGGTACAATACCTAAATCTATCTCTTATAAGATTGAATAATAAAATTATATCACAATATCAATTGCATTGTTTCTCCTTTTCGTCCTCAGTTTTAGGTGTATACAGGAATCTCTAAAAAAGTCCAAAGGGTACATAAGATAAAAAAGGTTATAAACCCGGTTTGGTTACTCGCCTCATAGTATAGTAAATTTGTGATAATGTGCACTTCCTCAGAGCGCGGTGTCCCAGGAATTCCTGCGTCCAACTGTACCTTACATCTGTGTGATCTATCCTCTCCCAATTGACCTTACATAGCACACTTAGACTCAATACTTAAGATCTGGGATCGGAGCCTTTTTTGACGCCTGGTTGGCGGTAGTCTTCATCCATCGAGAGAGAGAGAGAGAGAGAGAGAGAGAGAGAGAGAGAGAGAGAGAGAGAGAGAGAGAGAGGGGGAGAGAGAGATCCTATTACATCGATTTCCTGCAGCTTTCATGATGGCCTGTTGGTAACGACCTTGCCTGGTGATCGCCAGACTGGGGTTTGAGTCCCGCTTAAACTCGTTAGTTCCTTTGGTCGCTGCAACCTCACCATCCTTGTGAACTAAGTTTGGGGGACCTGTAGGACTATCTGCTGAGTCATCAGTAGCCATTGCCTGGCCCTCCTCGGTCCTAGCTTGGGCGGAGAGGGGCTTGGGTGCTGATCATGCGTATATATTTTCCCTGTTGGATCCCCTGGGCTTAATGCATCCTGCTTTTCCAACCATGGTTGAAGCTAGGCAATTAATAATAATACTAATAATATATGGTCAGTCACTATGGAATTGGCCTGCTGGATAGGGCAATGCCACTGTCCCTTGCCTCTGCCATTCGTGAGCAGCCTTTAAACCTTTAATATATGATACACAGATGATGAAATACACGTCTCGTATCTTTCCAGTTATAAATCAAAATCCCGCCAAGAACATAGCCTCTTTGGTGGAGTCACTTGGGTGGGCTATCGCCAATCTGGAAGATCCATCATTCAAAGGATTTATGTTTCTTTATCTCAAAAATTTATTATATTGTTGCTAGTTATAATATCTACCCAAGAGGTTATCTTTTCCTTATCTCTTTCTTTTTCTTTTCAAAACCATCCTTACTGTCCTCCCTTCAGTTGAAGTGGCTATCCTGAAGGGTATGGTGTTTCGGCTATGTTGACCAGTTTTCCCGACTTCCTATCTACAGTCTATGGATTTTATCAATCACTTTATTTATATTTCTGTATATACTGTTTTTGTTTTCATTATAGTTGATTTAGTTTTTAAGTATGATGTATCTTTTTTATTATCATTAATTCTCATGCTGTCTGGAGACATTGAGCGAAATCCAGGACCAGTACGTCTTAGACTTCGTCAGTGTCGTCTACTGTATTATTATTATTATTATTATTATTATTATTATTATTATTATTATTATTATTATTATTATTATTAAATAATAAACTACAACTATGGCACTACCAAAGATTAGAAACAACGGTTTGATTTTTGAGTGTCCTTCTCCTAGATGAGCTGCTTACCATAGCTAAAGAGTCTCTTCTACCCTTACCAAGAGGAAAGTAGCCACTGAACAATTACATTGCCGTAGTTAACCCCTTGAGAGAAGAAGAATTGTTCGGCAATCTCAGTGTTGTCAGGTGTATGAGGACAGGAGAATCTGTAAAGAATAGGCCAGACTATTCAGTGTCTCTGTAGGCAAAGAAAAAGAACCGTAACCAGAGAGAAGGGTCCTATGTAGTACTGTCTGGCCAGTCAAAGGACCCCATAACTCTCTAGCGGTAGTATCTCAACGGGCGGCTGGTGCCCTGGCCAACCTACTTCCTACAAATGCAATTTTCGTGGCCTTAATGCAAATATTCAAGACCTTACCGTTGCGTTCTGACAGTATGATATTCTTTTTTGCTCAGAAAACTTGTATTTCTAATATGAGACACTCATCTGAGCTCCTTATAACTGGTTTTAAGAAGACAATAATTCTGAAGTTTTATTCCAGCTGTGACAAATTGTGGAATGATCTTCCTAATCGGGCAGTTGAATCGGTAGAACTTCAAAAGTTTGAATTTGCAGAAAATGGTTTTATGTTGAACAGACTGACATTAGTCTCTTCTTATAGTTTATATGAAATATCTCTTTTAATGTTGTTACATGTTTTTCGAATATTTTATTTTAATTGTTCATCACATCTCATATCGTGTATTTATTTTCTCCTTTCCTTTCCTCACTGAGCTATTTTTCCCCGTTGGAGCCTTTGGGCTTATAGAATCTTGCTTTTCCAGCTAGGGTTGTGGCTTAGATAATGATGATGATAATAATAATAATAATAATAATAATAATAATAATAAGTTATTTTACAGACTAAGCGTACATTTAAGTTTAATTCCACTTAGAGAAGATAGTTTTAATTAAACAGAAATCATAACTTAGTCAGCTTCGATGATTTCATGAAAGTTTTTAGTAACTATGAGCTGCAATTTCTTGATCCTTTATCTAGTTTCATACAACTATTTCCTACGTCCCTTTTTAAAGTTGATTTTTACTCTTCAGTGTTCCATAATTTGGCTAGTTTCATATTCATTTTTATTCCAATATCTGTTTGTAATTTTTCTTTACAAAGTGTTTCTTACTCTTTTCTACTCCCCGAGAGAGATTACTTCACCAAACGTTCAGGTGGGCTCCACAAGGCACTAGATGAGTTAGAAGACCCAGGCCTACATGGCTTAGGACTATGAAACTCGAAGTAGGAGGTGATGAGTGGAAAAGTATTGAATTAAAAGCTCAAGATAGAGACGACTGGCGAAATCTTACCGAGGCCCTTTGCGTCTATAAGCGTAGGAGTTGAAGATGACGATGATGAACTGCTCTTACAATCCATGACGTATTATTATTATTATTATTATTATTATTACTTCCTAAGCTATAAAGCTAGTTGGAAAAGCAGGATGCTATAAGCCCAAGGGTTCCAACAGGGAAAATAGCCCAGTGAGGATAGGAAACGAGGAAGAATAATTTTTTTTTTTAAAACAGTAACATTAGAATAAATATTACCTAAATAAATTATAAAAACACTTTAACAAACAAGAGGAAGAGAAATTATATGGAATAGTATGCCCGAGTGTACCCTCAAGCAAGAGAACTCTAACCCAAGACAGTGGAAGACCATGGTACAGAGGCTATGATACTACCCAATACTAGAGAACAATGGTTTGGTTTTGGAGGTAATGAAAA
>NC_090740.1:124725266-124730266 GCF_036898095.1 Palaemon carinicauda | reverse complement strand
TGCGTGCAAGAGAGGGAGAGGGGAAGATGTCTGTCTTAAGGCTGCAATGCAATTCTCTATCTCTATCTCTCTCTAACCCTAGTGTCGCCTTTATGTAAAGCCTAACTGCTTCCAGAAACATCCCAACGAACTGGGAAGCGTGGGGGGCCGGGCAAAAATCGTCAGAGTTACCAAGTATCGCTTGCCTGAATGCTACTCACGCCACGCCAGGCGGCTCTCTCAATCAACTAGCTCCACCCACCCTTTGTCCCCGAAATAAAAAAAAAGATAACATTCTATCACTAGGTCCTTCTCGAAGTTTCCAAAGCACATGGTACTGTGTTTTCTCTCACAAACATGAAGCAATACCTCATGAAATATAAAAGAACATTACATAAGCCCTTGTTCCTATCGTGTTTGATCAAATAACACTCTCAAACAGTTTACGTAAGACTTTGTAACAAAAATACATGACATAAAAAAGTTAATTCTTAAAAATAACGTAAATTTACATATACTGACTTGAATAAAGAATACAATGAAATTAACGACGAAGGTCTTACGTAATTTACATAATGTACTCAAATCTACACGAGGAGAACTCACCTTCAGACCTTGCTAACCTCTCTTCAATGCAGAAATAGAATATAAATACATCATTAATAAACTATGGTATTTACTCTACACTATACCAGCTTCGTAAGAATATATATATATATATATATATATATATATATATATATATATATATATATATATATATATATATATATATATATATTTATATTTATATTTCTCTCTCTCTCTCTCTCTCTCTCTCTCTCTCTCTCTCTCTCTCTCTCTCTCTCTCTCTCTCTCTCATTATCATTGTTTTACCGTTATAATCATGATTATTATGCCCATAAAGAGTGAGCTCAAACGCAAGTGTAATAAGAAAAACTTAAATTCTTTCGTGACATTGCATGAAATTCTCTTTCGTTTGAATGGGTCTGATGTATATTTTTTGATTGTGCGTGGTCTTGAAAAGTAATTACTGAACCTTTTATATTACTCTTACATGCTGATCATGATAAGTCTTCATAGTTTGTACTGACAACGTGACCAATTCGGAAAACGAGCTTCTTTGGGGACAATAGTGACTTCACCCTTCTTTTCTGAATGTTCCCTAATATAACTTCATATTCAAATCTCTCCTTGGAGGAAGGTAATGTTTCTCATGTCTTCATTTTGAGAAAGATAATGTTTCTCATTTCTACCCTTGAAAAAGGGTAATGTGTCTTATATCTACCTAGGATAAAAGGTAATGTTTTTCATATCCCTTCGGGAAAGGTAATGTTTCTCATATCTACCCTTGAAAAAACGTAATGTTTCTTATAACTACCTATGATAAAAGGTAATATTTTTCATATCTTCCCTTCGAGAAAGGTAATGTTTTTCATTTCTACCCTTGAAAAAAGGTAATGTTTCTTATATCTACCTATGATAAAAGGTAATGTTTTTCATATCTTCCCTTGGAGAAAGATGATGTTTCTTATCTATCCTTGAAAAAAGGTAATGTTTCTCATATCTTCCTTTGGAAAAAGGTAATGTTTCTCAAATCTTCCCATGAAAAAAATGTAATGTTTATAATATCTTCCCTTGGGAAAAGTAGTGTTTATTATATCTACCCTGGATGAAAGGTAATGTTTCTTATATCTACCTATGATAAAAGGTAATGTTTTTCATATCTTCCCTTTGAGAAAGGTAATGTTTCTCATATGTATCCTTGAAAAAAGGTAATGTTTCTTATATTTTCCCATGATAATGGGTAATGTTTTTCATAGCTTCCCTTTGAGAAAGGTGATGCTTCTTATCTATCCTTGAAAAAAGTAATGTTTCTCATATCTTCCTTTGGAAAAAGGTAATGTTTCTCATATCTTCCTTTGGAAAAAGGTAATGTTTCTCAAATCTTCCCATGAAAAAAATGTAATGTTTATAATATCTTCCCTTGGGAAAAGTAGTGTTTATTATATCTACCCTGGATGAAAGGTAATGTTTCTTATATCTACCTATGATAAAAGGTAATGTTTTTCATATCTTCCCTTCGAGAAAGGTAATGTTTCTCATATGTATCCTTGAAAAAAGGTAATGTTTCTTATATCTACCCATGATAATGGGTAATGTTTTTCATAGCTTCCCTTGGAGAAAGGTGATGTTACTTATCTATCCTTGAAAAAAGGTAATGTTTATCATAGCTACCCTCGATAAAAGGTAATGTTTCTCATATCTTCCTTTGGAAAAAGGTAATGTTTCTCAAATTTTCCCATGAAAAAATGTAATGTTTATAATATCTTCCCTTGGGAAAAGTAGTGTTTATCATATCTACCCTTGATGAAAGGTAATGTTTCTCATATCTACACTTTGAGAAAGGTAATGTATCAAATATCTACCCTTGAAAAAAGGTAGTGTTTCTTATATTTACCCTTGATAAAAGGTTTTTTCATATCTAGCCTTTGAGAAAGGCAATGTTTCCAATATCTACCCTTGAAAAAAAAGGTAATTTTTCTTATATCTACCCTTGAAAAAGGTAATGTTTCTTAAATCTACCCTTGAAAAAAGGTAATGTATCTTATATCTACCCTAGAAAAAAAGGTAATGTATCTTATATCTACCCTGGAAAAAAGGTAATGTTTCTTATATCTACCCTTGAAAAAGGTAATGTGTCTTATATCTACCCTTGAAAAAGGGTAATGTTTCTTATATATACCCCTGGTAGAAGGTAATGGTTTTCATATCTAACCTTTGAGAAAGGTTATGTTTCTCATATCTAACCTAGGAAATAAGGTAATGTTTTTCATCTATCCTTGAAAAGGTGATTTTTCTCATATCTACCCTTGAATAAATGTAATGGTTCTCTACTCTAGAAAAAAAAAGGTAATACCGTTTCTCACATTTACCTAGGAAAAAAGGGATGTTTCTTATAGCTATCCTTCAAAAGGGTAATGTTTCCCATACCTACCCTTGAAAAAGGGTAATGTTTCTCATATCTACCCTTGAAAAAGGGTAATGTTTCTAGTCTCAGCCAGTCTCCTTTCAGAAGGCCATTGCCTTTGATGGCCATGTTATCCATTGAAAAGCAAGATAGAGAAAAAAATGTTTTCTTTGATGCTGACGACACGATGTCGTATACAACGCATATTGGCGCAGTTACTAAAAAAAGTGTCAATCTTCAAGAACTTTTTGAAAGAGTAAAGTCGACCAGGCAACATATATGTTTAAAATGGTATATTTTCAATTCATATTGCTACACTGAGAGAGAGAGAGAGAGAGAGAGAGAGAGAGAGAGAGAGAGAGAATTTTAATTAAGAAACGTAATCAAGTATACCAAAATATAGTCGCTTCAAATGAATGTCAAGGAAGCTTATAATCGTGCTAGGTGAGGATACTGTACATTTTTTTCGTTTGCAAGGTAGAAACCTCTATTAAACATGATATTGTGTTAATTTTCCTAAACCACGTACATACACACACACACACACATATATATATATATATATATATATATATATGTATATATATATATATATATATATATGTATGTATATAAATATATATATATATATATATATATATATATATATATATATATATATGTATATATATATATATATATTTGTGTGTAAGTATGTATGTGTGTAAATATGATGTATATACTATATATATGTATATGTGTATATATATACACATATATATATATATGTATATATATATATATATATATATATATATATATGAAGAGAGTAAGGAAGGCTGATTTGAGAATAGAAGAGACACTGAAAGATGGAAATGTAAGGTTGTTTAAAGGAGAGGAGGCAAGGAAAAGGTGGGCAGAATATTTTGAAAGTTTACTAAATGTTGAGAATAATAGGCAGGCAGATATATTACTGTTGTTGTAGGTGTTAAGATGCCAATGATGGGAGATGAGAATGAGAGAGAGATTACAAGAGAGGAAGTGAGGAGAGCACTATATGAAACGAGAGTAGGAAAAGCACCTAGTATGGATGGTGTGAGAGCTTAGATGTTGAAGGAAGGGGGTGTGACTGTACCTGAATGGTTGGTGAGATTTTTAATGTGTTTTGCGTTGTAAATGGTACCAGTATATTGGGTTTGTGCATGTATTGTACCACTATAGAAGGGTAAGGGAGATGTGCATGAGTGTTGTAATTCAAGAGGTATTAGTTTGTTGACTGTAGTTGGAAAAGTTTATGGTAGAGTAATGATTAATAGAATTAAGGATAAAACAGAGAATGCAATCTTAGAAGTAAAGGGTGGTTTTAGAAGAGGTAGGGGATGTATGAATCAGATTTTTACAGTTAGGCAGATATGCGAGAAATATTTAGCAGAAAGTAAGGAGGTGTATGTTGCATTTATGGATCTAGAGAAAGCGTATGATAGAGTTGATAGGGAAGCGATGTGGAATGTGATGAGGTTATATGGAATTGCTGGAAGGTTGTTGCAAGCAGTGAAAAGTCTCTACAAAGGTAGTATAGGAAATGAAGTGAGTGATTCCAGTGACAGCGGGGCTGAGACAGGGATGTGTGATGCCGCCATGGTTGTTCAACTTGTATGCAGATGAAGTGGTAAGAGAGATGAATGCTCGAGTGCTTGGACGAGGATTGAAACTGGTAGACGAGAAGGATCATGAATGGGAGGTAAATCAGTAGTTGTTTGCGGATGATACTGTACTGGTTGCAGACTCTGAAGAGAATCTTGGTTGATTAGTGACAGAATTTGAAAGGGTATGGGAGAGAAGGAAGTTGAGAGTTAATGTGGGTAAGAGTAAGGTTATGAGATGTACGAGAAGGGAAGGTGATGAGAGGTTGAATGTCCTGTTGAATGGAGAGTTACTTGAGGAGGTGGATCAGTTTAAGTACTTGGGGTCTGTTGTTGCTGCAAATGGTGGAGTGGAAGCAGATGTACGTCAGAGAGTGAATGAAGGATGCAAAGTGTTGTGGTCAGTAAAGGGAGTGGTAAAGAATGGA
>NC_090740.1:124710266-124720266 GCF_036898095.1 Palaemon carinicauda | reverse complement strand
CTAGAGCATTGTCCTACTTGTGAGCTAAGGATGGGGAGTTTAAGTGAGTCCATAGGTCTATCTGCTGCGTCATCAACAGCTATTACCTGGCCCTCCTTGGTCCTAGGTTGGGTGGAGAGGGGGCTTGGGCGCTGATCCTATATATGGTCAGTCTCTAGAGCATTGTCATACTTGTGAGCTAAGGATAGGGAGTTTAAGTGAGTCCATAGGTCTATCTGCTGCGTCATCAACAGCTATTACCTGGCCCTCCTTGGTCCTAGGTTGGGTGGAGAAGGGGCTTGGCCGTTTATCATATGATATATAGTCAGTCTAGGCCAGGGCATTGACCTATTTAATAGGGCAATGTCGCTGTCCCTTGCCTCTGCCTTTCATACCCTTTAAACCACCAGGTTACATATTCGCAGCCTTGCAGTTTTTTAAAGCCTGAATATGTAGAAAAAATAATTTATGTCTGATCGTCAGGATCAATGAGAAGAAAGTGATGGGTAGTAAAAAAGCTTAATTAGAAAGTGTTATACCTGGCAATTATTGTTATGAATAATTCATGATTTTTATACAATAAACCGTTATCATTAGGGATTTTTTTTCCTTGTAAGTGCCAGTGATAAGTTTAAACCTCACACAAAAACACACACACATACACACATATACTGTAAACTGTATATATATATACATATATATATATATATATATATATATATATATATAAATTATATATATATATGTATATATATACACACATATATATGTATATATACATATATATGTATATATATGTATATATATATATATATATATATATATATATATATATATGTATATATATATATATATATATATATATATATATATATATATATATATATAATGGGTGTGATTGGGATTATGTGGGTGTATTTATTTAAACATTTCGCTCTAAATACGTTTTGTGTTAACTGTATATTTACTTATATGAAAAAATGGATTCATATTCCTGGAATTAATAAACGATTCCTTGAAAACTTGTTCTGAGTTTCAATTGCAACAAAAACTGCCATTTAGATTGCCAAGAAAAGTATTAGTAATAATTTATTATTTTCACATATATGATTTTAATTATTTAGTATTTCCTGTTTATCATTACGTTTTGATAAAAGTATATTTAGGTGTATTTACCACTGATTACATTTATTCCTTTTATGGTGATATTAAAAAACAATGATCTTCATAAATTTCTTAATTTACTAATTTCTCTTATTTCTCTTTCTCTGTTTTTTTTTTGGGGGGGTGGGGGGGGGAAGTTTTTATTGTTTATATATGAAAAATCTAATTTAATGTTGTTACTGTTCTTAAGATATTTTATTTTAGCTGTTCATTATTTCTCTTGTATTTTATCTATTTCCTTCTTTCTTTTCCTCATTGGGCTATTTTTCCCTTTTGGAGCCCTGCTTTTTCAACTAGGGTTGTAGCTTAGCTAATAATAATAATAATAATAATAATAATAATAATAATAATGATAGTGATATTTATGATAGTAATGATAATAATAATAATAATAATAATGATAGTAATAATAATAATAATGAAAAATCCAAAATGACAGGGATTCCGAACATTTTCATCACAGTTGATTAAAGCCGAGGCCGAGAAATATTGAACTGCACCAAATGATCAGCTAGAATAGATACACGAGACAGAGAGAGAGAGAGAGAGAGAGAGAGAGAGAGAGAGAGAGAGAGAGAGAGAGAGAGAGAGAGAGAGAGAGAGAGAGAAGGGCATATCCCTCGAAGCAATTACTGGATAGTTCCTTCGAAGCTCACACAAACCACTGGTCTTCAGAGGGGAAGGGCCCCCCACTGGGAGGGTAGGATGCCTGAGATAGGAATTGATTACTCTGCTATAAATAGTAACGGTACCACCTCCCCCCCCCCATCCCCGAAAAAAAAAGTCGATTTAATGAATTGGGAGGCCCGTCAACAGGGTGGTTAGTTTGCCTTATAATAACACCTCGTTTGGGTGAAGCAATCTGCCTAAAACGGCCATTATCTTGGAGGTTTTACTTGAAGCCCGATGAACTGTTTGACCCGAAGGTCTATCGATTTCGTGGTATCGCTCATAAAACCGGCTCATGCAGTTGTGACCTGTTCGGAACTTCCTCGCAATAGTAAGTCTGTTTTTCTAGTTTAGGAAAGATCTATTTTGATGTTTTTGCTGTTCTCTTGCTGGTTATATCCTTATTTCGGCTCATGCAGTTGAGACCTGTTCGGAACTTCCTCGGAATAGTAAGTCTTTTTTTCGAGTTTGTTTAGGAATGTTCTATTTTGATGTTTTTGCTGTTCTTTTGCTGGTAATATCCTTATTTCGGCATTTTAATTGTGACCTATTGGGAACTTCCTCGCAATAGTAAGCCTATTTTTAGAGTATTTAGGAAAGGTCTATTTTGATGTTTTTGCTGTTCTCTTGCTGGTTATATCCTTATTTCGGCCTATGCAGTTGAGACCTGTTCGGAACTTCCTCGCAATTGTAAGTCTGTTTTTAGAGTTTGTTTAGGAAAGATCTATTTTGATGTTTTTGCTGTTCTCTTGCTGGTTATATCCTTATTTCGGCTTATGCAGTTGTGACCTATTCGGAGCTTCCTCGCAATTGTAAGTCTGTTTTTAGAGTTTGTTTAGGAAAGATCTATTTTGATGTTTTTGCTGTTCTCTTGCTGGTCCTATTCTTATTTCGGCTCATGCAGTTGTGACCTATTGGGAACTTCCTCGCAATAGTAAGTCTTTTTCTAGAGTTTGTTTAGGAATGATCTTTTATGATGTTTTTGCTGTTCTTTCGCTGGTTATATCCTTATTTCGGCATATTCAGTTGTGACCTATTTGGAAGTTCCTCGCAATAGTAAGTCTGTTTTTAGAATTTGTTTAGGAAAGATTTATTTTGATGTTTTTGCTGTTCTCTTGCTGGTTATATCCTTATTTCGGCTTATGCAGTTGTGACCTGCTCGAAACTTCCTCGCAATATTAAGTCTGTTTTTAGAGTTTGTTTAGGAAAGGTCTATTTTAATGTTTTTGCTGTTCTTAAGATATGATATTTCGATTATTGAGTACGTCTCTTGTTGGTTATTTCCTTATTTCGGCGTATGGAGTTGTGACCTGTTCGGAACTTCCTTGCAATATGAAGTTGTTTTTTTTTTTTTTTTTTTTTTTTTTTTTTTTTTTTTTTTTTAGGAAAGGTCTATTTTAGTGTTGTAGTTGTTCTTAAAATATGTTATTTTAATTGTTCATTGATTCTCTTGTTTATTTCCCTCTTTCCTCTCCTCGCAGGGCTATTTTTTTCCTTTTTGGAGCTCTTGGGTTTATAGTATCCTGCTTTTCCAGCTTGGGTTTTAGCTTAGTTTTTAGTAAAAATAATAATGGTAATAATAATAAAAATAATAATAATAATAATATTGTTTATGAAAGATCTATTTTAATATTGGAGTTGTTCTTAAAATGTGTTATATTAATTGTTCATTACTTCTCTTGTTTATTTCCTTCTTTCTTTTCCTCGCTGGGCTATTTTTTCCTTGTTGGAGCTCTTGGGTTTATAGTATCCTGCTTTCCAGCTTGGGTTTTAGCTTAGTTTTTAGTAAAAATAATAATAATAATAATAATAGTAATAATAATAATATTGTTTATGAAAGATCTATTTTAATGTTGTTGTTCTTAAAATATGTTAATCCAATTGTTCATTATCTCTCTTGTTTATTGTCTTATTTCCTTTTCTCGCTGGGCTACTTTTTCCTTGTTGGAGCTCTTGGGTTTATAGCATCCTGCTTTTCCAACTATGATAGTAGCTTAGCTTATAATAATAATAATAATAATAATATTGTTTATGAAAGATCTATTGTAATGTTTTTGCTGTTCTTAAAATATGTTATTTTGATTTTTGATTACGTCTCTCGTTGGTTATTTCCTTATTTCCTTTTCTCACTGGGCTATTTTTTCTCTGTTGGAGCTCTTCGGTTTATATCATCCTGCTTTTCCAGCTATGGTTGTAGCTTAGCTTGTAGTAAAAATAATAGTAATGATAATAATAATAATAATAATAATAATAATAATAATACATACATACATACATACAGAGACGCATATACTATATATACATATATATATATATATATATATATATATATATATATATATATATATATATATATATATTTATATGTATACATGTATATATTTATAAATGTATACATATATATATAAACATATATATATATATATATATATATATATATATATATATATAGTAGGTACAGTATATACATATGCGTTATTTCTACATTAAACAAGTTTCATTAAATTCAATACTACAATTGATTGATTGATTTGAAGTTTTCTGGCATCCGGTTGATCATTACGAATATTTTGCGTACCACTGAGCGTAAGTGGTTAATTCCATACGCAGAAAGCGAGTGCACGCCTCCGCCAACGTCGTACTCCGACGAATACGTGCTTTTTATTGACCGTAAACGATTAGTTATTATTATTATTATTATTACTTGCTAAGCAACAACCCTAGTTGGAAAAGCAGGATGCTATAAGCCCAGGGGCTCCAATAGGGAAAATAGCTCAGTGAGGAAAGGAAACAAGGAAAAATAAGATATTTTAAGAAGAGCAACAATATTAAAATAAATATCACTTTATAAACTTAAAACCTTTAACAAAACAAGTGGAAGAAAAATAAGATATAAGATAGAACAGTGTGCCCGAGTGTACCCTCAAGCAAGAGAACTCTAACCCAAGACAGTGGAAGACCATGGTATGGAGGCTAAGGCACTACCCAAGATTAGAGAACACTGGTTTGATTTTGGAGTGTCCTTCTCCTAGAAGAGCTGCTCACCACAGCTAAAGAGTCTCTTCTACCCTAACAAAGAGGAAAGTTATCAGTATCCTAATTAAACTTGAAAAGTTGAAAGGGAAAATAGAAATGTAGTTTGAATTTTTTTTTTTTTTTACATGTTTGAATCCGTACAATTTCAAAAGATCAGATGTGAGGCAAATGTTTTTATGTTGAACAGGGTGACATAAGTCCTTTTATAGTTTATATATGAAATCTGTTTTTTAATTTTTTTCAAATATTCTATTTTTATTGTTCACTACTTCTTATATCGTTATTTATTTCCTTATTTCCTTTCCTCACTGGGTTATTTTTCCTTGTTGGAGCCCTTGGCCTTATAGCAATTTGTTTTTCCAACTTGGGTTGTAGCTTAGCTAGTAATAATAATAATAATAATAATAATAATAATAATAATAATAATAATTAAAATCCAAAGCGGCAATAAAGAAAGATTGGACCATTAGAAATCAAGTTGAGGAATGCACCCAAGAATAAGGTTCCTTCAACAACACAAAGCAAAGGATTTTGAAAATAAGGACTTTGCAGAAAATGGGAAGAAAGCATGTTAGTACACTGGTAATAAAAACGTAATTTTAATCGGAAATTCTCCGTAAAAATATACTGTTCTCAATCGTATTTGAATCAGTAGAACTTCATAAGTTCAAAGTTGGAGCAAATGTTTTTATGTTGACCAAGCTGACATGAGACTTTTTATAGTTTATATATAACATATCTGTTTTTGACGTTGTTAATAGTTTATATAGGAAATATCTGTTTTGACGCTGTTACTGTTTTAGAATGATATATTGTTAATCTATTCTCATCACTTATTTATTTCCTTATTTCCTTTCCTCACCGGGCTATTTTTCCCTGTTGGAGCCCTTGGGCTTATAGCTTCTTGCTTTTCCAACTAGGGTTGTAGCTTGGCTAATAATAATAATAATAATAATAATAATAATAATAATAATAATAATAATATTTCAGTAAAATACAGGCGACCGTCATTTTACCATATTTGTTATTATCTTTTACGGGGTGGTGACCGTAATATCACTCCTTCACGTCAATATATCCGTTTTTAAAACGGTAAAAATCCTGGAATAAATATTCCCAGGCTTTTGCCGTTTTTAAGGCAAATTTTTAAGTGTAATCATCTCAGCCAATTACTGTTTTTTTTTTTTTTTTTTTTTTTTGGTCTCAATACAAATTTTTAACAGTGTAGAAGAAGAATAGAAGAAGAACATTTTTTTTTTTTTGGTCTCAATACAAATTTTTAACAGTGTAGAAGAAGAATAGAAGAAGAACATTCATGGACTTTACATTTGCAATGCTACCAAACTCCAGTCATTCGTTCTGTCGTGTGGTAAATTTTCATAAAAATCCACAAATGGCATCTCGCGTAACAGTACTTATCGATTGATAGATGGATAAACAGAAAAATAAAAACAAAAGGCAAAACATCCTTGATGGAAGTATCATAGTTCAAGAGGTCAGAATGTAATTAATCCTAAAACTATCAAATTTTATTTATGATTATTATTATTGTTATTATTATTATTATTATTATTATTACTTACTAAGTTACAACCCTAGTTGGAAAAGTAAGATGCTATAAGCCCAGGGGCCCCAACAGGGAAAATAGCCCAGTGAGAAAAGGAAACGAGGAAAAATAAAATTCTTTAAGAACAGGAACATTTAAATACTTCCTATATAAACTAGAGGAACAAGAGGAAGAGAAATGAGATAGAATAGTGTGCCCAAGTGTACCCTCAAGCAAGAGAACTCTAATCCAAGACAGTGGAATGCCGTGGTACAGAGGCTATGGCACTACCCAAGAATAAGATAACAATGGTTTGATTTTGGAGTGTCCTTCTCCTAGAAGAGGTGCTTACCATACCTAAAGTCTCTCTTCTACCCTTACCAAGAGGAAAGTAGCCACTGAACAATTACAGTGCTGTAGTTAACCCCATGAAAGAAGAAGAATTGTTTGGTAATCTCAGCCTTGTCAGGTGTATGAGGACAGAGGAGAATCTGTAAAGAATAGGTCAGACTATTCGGTGTATATGTAGGCAAAGGGAAAGTGAACCGTAACCAGAGAGAAGGATCCACTGTAATACTGTCTGGCCAGTCAAAAGACCCCATAACTCTCTAGTATCTCAACAATAAAGCAAAGCGGGGTTGGGGACATATTTTATTACCTCCGCCAACGAAGTTGGGAGGAGGTTATGTTTTTCCCCCTGTTTCTCTGCTTGTTTGTTTGTTTGTGAACAATTTCCTGGCCATAATTTTACTCATAGAGTAGTGAACTTTCGGGATCAATTGTTATGTTGAGACTTGGAAGTGATTCAATTTGGAAAGTCCTGGGTCAAAGGTCAAGGTTAAGGTCGAGCAAAAGGTCGACCGAGTCCTGGGTCAAAGGTTAAGGTTAAGGTCGAGCAAAAGGTCGACCAAGTCCTGGGTCAAAGGTCAAGGTTAAGGTCGAGCAAAAGGTCGACCGAATTAACCCTAACCTTGACCCCAAGTTCGTGCATGGTTGTCACACAGACTTCAAATACACCTAGGTCTAAATTAATTCTGGGAAAGGCAATCTACTTTAGAGAAATAAGTTACCGTGATGGAGATCTGCATTCTCAGAGTCTCAGTGTGCTTTTCTAGTTATTTGAAGTAATCTATTAAAAGAACAACTAAAGACAAATTGTGAACTCTATGAATTTAGAAAAGACAGAGAAGAGAATGTACTGAAAGAATATGATAACTGATATATCAGCGATCTTGTAACCCCAAAGCAAATGGATCGTTTCCATTGTATTCTGAATCAGTGGTGGTTTTTTCTACCAGAGTCAATATCAAGGCATTTTTCACTCCTTTGAGAGACAACCATCTTTACCCCGTGATATGTGGGCTGAAGAAGATTCTGTCTCTGAAATGACATAATTTCTGGAATCACCCAAATCGTTTATAGGTTTAAAAGCTACTCATGAATGGCAGAGGCGAGGGACAGTGACATTGCCCTATCAAGCAGGACAATGCCCTAGAGACGGACCATATATACATATGATCAGCGCCCAAGCCCCATTTCCATGCAAGCTAGGACCAAGGAGGGCCAGGCAATGGCTGCTGATGACTCAGCAGATAGACCTATAGACTCCCCCAAACCCCCCCTCCTTAGTTCACAAGGATGGTCTAGACTCTAGAGACTGACCATATATACACCTGATCAGTGCCTAAGCCTCCTTCCCACCTCGGCTATAACTAAGGAGGGCCAGGCAGTGGCTGCTGATGAGTTAGTAGATTAAAACTAAAGGCTTTCCAAAACCCCCCATCCTTAGCTCATAAGGATAGTGAGGTTGCAGCGACAAAAGAAACTTAAGCGTTTGAGCGGGACTCGAACCCCAGTGTGGCATTCACCAGCCAGGGACGTTACTACATCGGCCACCACAACATTCTTGAATACTAAGTTGAAAGATTGGTGTTTTATTAATCCACATTGCCATCTTGTTTTCATAAACGTGGCTAAATGTACTGTGTTTTGGGGTTCGTCTATTACTATCACTGTATAATTGGGCTAAGATAACATGCTATTTCATTCGTGGCGAGAACCTTTTGCACCCCTAAGTTATATCGTAAGGGACGAGGTTGCAAGCCTCACTTAAAAAGGGTTTTATTCCGGACCAATGAAACATAATCACCAAATTATCTTTGAATCATTTACATCAGGGAAAACAGTAAACACCGCCTCTCACTTATAAATTTCTGATATTCCTGAAAATTTTTAATTAGTTGTAAAATTATAAATACACAGACACACACAAATACACAGAAACACACATACATATATACGACATATATGTACAGTTGGACACAGGAATTCCTGGCGCACATCTCTCTGAAGAAGTGCACCCTGTAACACACTTACTGCCCGGCAATTCCTGTGCGTAGCCCCGCCCATATCTCTCCATTGTATAGTCTGCTGTATGGTCTATGCTATCTGTTTGGTTACTTGCCGTGCAATAAGGGTGTGACAGATTACACTTCTTTAGAGCGAGCTATGAGAAAAATTCTTGTGTCCAACAATGTATATGTATATATATATATATATACAGTATGTATATGTATATATATATATATATATATATATATATATATATATATATATATATTGCACATTTAGACGTGTTTTTCATATTCAAATAAACCATATGTTTTTGATACATTAATGTCTGGATTCTCTTAATGACCTCGGGATCAGAGCCCCAGGCGAAATCACACTAAGACAATAGCTTCTGACCGGCCGGGAGTCAAACCGGGGTCCAGGAAACTTATATGTACAGTGACATACCACTTCGTGGGAAAGTGATATGTCGTTCACTGTGCATACAAATTTCCTGGACCAGGGTTCGATTCCCGGCCGGTCAGAAACTATTGTCTTTGTGTGATTTCGCCTGGGACTCTGATCCCGAGGTCGTTAAGAGAATCCAGACATTAATGTATCAAAAATATATGGCTTATTTGAATATATATATATATATATATATATATATATATATATATATATATATATATATATATATATATATATGGTGTTTTTATTCACTTTAATTTTAAAAACAATTTAAGGTTTAGACTTTATAATAAAAAGAGACTTTTTTAGAGTTTGGAAGTAAATAAGTGATATTCAGAATGAGACATATTTCGTTAGGTATACTTAAGTTCGAATATATTTCCCTTATTTTGTCGTAAGAAATAGTTTATTGCCTTTCTGTTGCTATTAAAAAAATCTCGATATTTTTTCACATCTTATTCGTCCATCACATTCTTCTTTCACCTCCTACTTGGCCAAGTAACTTCTTCTTTGTGAAGTCTTTCCTCTCTTACTTGGCCAAGTAACTTCTTCTTTGTGAAGTCTTTCCTCTCTTACTTGGCCAAGTAACTTCTTCTTTGTGAAGTCTTTCCTCTCTTACTTGGCCAAGTAACTTCTTCTTTGTGAAGTCTTTCCTCTCTTACTTGGTCAAGTAACTTCTTCTTTGTGAAGTCTTTCCTCTCTTACTTGGCCAAGTAACTTCTTCTTTGTGAAGTCTTTCCTCTCTTACTTGGCCAAGTAACTTCTTCTTTGTGAAGTCTTTCCTCTCTTACTTGGTCAAGTAAC
>NC_090740.1:124697766-124705266 GCF_036898095.1 Palaemon carinicauda | reverse complement strand
AAATGCTGTGGTAGAGAACCGATATGTAAAATCCCCGTTCAACTGTTGAACATTTAATCAGTAGAATAATAGAATAATTAATAGAATTCGTATTGATTTTCATTTTCATGTGATAGTCATAGAACCTAGTTTTTTTAGCGGGCCTAGGTCTAAAGTCAAAGAAACAGAAAGTATTCATACCTAACAACCTAAACAAATATTAATATATACATTGAGCCATTATATATATATATATATATATATATATATATATATATATATATGTTTATATATATATATATATATATATATATATATATATATATATGGGTAGATAGACACATATATATATATATATATATATATATATATACATATACATATATATATATATGTGTATATATATACTGTATATATATATATATATATATATATATATATATATATATATATATATATATATGTGTGTGTGTGTTTGTGTGTTTGTGTCTGTCTGTCTAAGGCCTTTTTTCTACAGTGGACTAGTAACAGCTGATGATGATGAGGAGGATATCCCTTTCAGAGTGGGGATACCATAACGTGATCAGATGGTTTGTGTATCGCCATGATCAGCAAAGCTTTACTAGTCGGGGTCACCCATACTAAAATCTCCCACCATCATCAGTCCACAGTGGCCAGCGTGTTGATGAAAAGTGGCCAAACTCCAGACATTAATGAAGTCATGTGTGAGGCTTGTGTCCTACAGTGGACTAGAAACGGCGGCGTTTGTTGCTGATATATATATATATATATATATATATATATATATATATATATATATATATATATATATATATATATATATATATATATATATATATATATATATATGTGTGTGTGTGTGTGTATGTATATGTGTATATATATATATATAAATTATATATAGGTATATATATTTTTATATGTATGTATATATATGTGTGTATATATATATCATATATATATATATCCAGTATATATATATATATATATATATATATATATATATATATATATGTATATTTGATATGTGTATATATATATATATGTGTGTGTATACATATACTGTATATACATATATATATATATATATATATATATATGTATACATATACTGTATATATATATATATATATATATATATATATATATATATATACAGTATATATATACACACAAAAGAAATTAAGAAAAAAAATACACTTGAAGGTTACAAGGAAGTACCAGAGAGAACCACATTTTAATCACGGGAGGAATGAGTAAGCAGCTACATCTTAGAGGTTGTAAACAAAGAGACCACGGAGATTTTCGCAATGCAAAAAACAGCCAAAGAAAATATTGTCCAGATGTGGAGAAAGTAAAGCGTGCAAAAAGCCTGAGAGTGGAGATGAGAATCCATTTGGAAATCGATGGTATTTTTCACATTTATTTTGCAAAATATTTTTTATTATGATGGAAAGATAACAGGCACACCGGTATGTTAATGTGAAAAAAATTTTCAGCACTAAGTAGGATATTGGATTTTATATTAGAAAAATATAATAAAAAACGGGATAAATAATTTTCACCTTTTTGTGGTGCGAAAGAAGCCAATTAATAAATAAAGATATGATACTTCCAAACATCGAAATGGTAACAATATTGTATGAGAGGTTTGAGTAGAAAAAAAAATCTAATTTTATTCTTCTTTTCCTTGTAATGCTTTTTCTTCAGATGTCGTAGATTGCAAAATTGAAATTTGCCCTAAGCAGTACAATCCTCTTGACATCAACAAAGTTTCCTTAACAAAGAGACAGCATATATTCAGACGAGCCATCAAAAAACAGAGAAAAACACCTCATAATAACACCAGATTCCTTACAACAAGAAGACGAACATGACTCCAACAAGAATATGTGGATTAAAATAAAATGTACCTTTCATCTGCAGCATGAAAAAGAAAAAAAGATAAAACCACCAAATGAATATTGTGGGGCGAGCAACGGTAATGGATCGTTGTTGCTGAGGTGCAGGGAAGCAAAATGATTGGGAATGAAATGGTAAGTGTTCGTCTGTATTTTGACTGTGTGCATTTACTTGTTACTGAGGAGGAATGACAACTCTCCTCAATCACCGCCTGGAGACGACGAAGGGCAACCACTTTTTGAGCACTGTTACCAGTATGACCAGCACTTACCAACATAGTTTGTGTTTTACTGATAGTCCCACCGACATGAATATCATGGTCTCAGAGTTTGATATTGTATGGAAGCTTCAACATCAGTCAAGAACAACCTTTCCGTTGCCTATTATGAGAGTCGCAGCAGAGATTCCGGGTGAAATAAGCCCCACCCCCTGATGACGTCATAGCCAATCATGTTAGTCTCCCGCGTTAGCAGCGCTGACGTAGGAGACAACTTGATTGGTTATGACGTCGTCTGGGGGAGGGGCTTATTTCGCCCAGAATCTTTGCGGCAACTATAGTCCAGAGCATGTGAATTACCTCAGAAATTGCTCTCAGAGAAGTGTAAGTTGTATGTTGGCTGCCCCCCCAGTCCCCACCACCCTTTACCAGTCCGCTGTGAATGACTTAGATTCGTGATAAAAAAAAATTCTTCTACCCTTACCGCACTTACTCCTGATTGCATGTTCACTTTTTTTAACTTGTCTTGATCTTGTTTGGATGAATGCTAGTATTGCCTTATCTAATTAGTCAATGAGGGCAACTGAAGTCCCTGGTATATTTATAATGATTATTTGACATTTTTTTTTATAATCTGTCGCTTTTATATTACTAAAACATTTTGTGTGTGTATATATATATATATATATATATATATATATATATATATATATATATATACTTAACATTTATATATATATATATACATATATATGTATAAGTGTGTATATATATATATATATATATATATATATATATATATATATATATATATATATATATATATATATCGTGGCAAGAGGCATCATTACCCTCTTATTACGTTTAGTGCAGTTTATTGAGCATCTGTGCTTCTATTTCTGGCTGCTTCAACTCAGGTGTTACACCACGTTTTTTCTTTTCTACTACACTACACTGGTTGCGAACTACATTCCAGTTTTCCTATCCCACGAACTCCAAATTATTAAGTTTGAATGAACCTTTATTTGAATAATTCTTATTTTTTTTCTATTGTTCTTTCTTTCATTAGATCTATACAAACTTTTCTTCTCACCAATCTATGGTTGCTTGAATTTACCATATTTGCAACACTTACATCTTTAACTAAGTTAACTTTTTCTACTGATAATATAAAAATAAATTCAATTTTTGTTTCTCCATTTTGGGCACCTCCATGTCCATTCTCTATGTTTCTTTTCATAAAGGAAGGTGTTCATGATTTTGAGATTTGATTTCAATTTTAATTTTAAGACAAAATTTGTGTCATGAGTTCCTGTGCAGGTTCATATCACGTTTAAGACACACATCCACTTTCATACCAAACTAGTTCTTCTTGTGTTTCCCTTCCATTATTTGAATGATAAATCTCATTTTAACATGTAAATTATAAGATACATAATTAATGCCTTTCATATTGCCTTTATCGATTCCATCATAAGGTTTTTCTTAGTACTTATAAGTCTCATACCAAGTTTGACTTTAATTTCAAACGTTTCACATATCTTTTCTTAAGAAACGTCTAATCCAGAAACTCTCTTCCTTGCATACACCAACAATGGTCTCAAGTCCCTGTATCCCCTGCCTTCCTCAATCAAAATAACACTATACGCTTCCCTTAAATGTACTGTGTAATGTTATACCTCTATGGTATTTACAGTCGCCTTTATCACTTTTTATTTTTATTAAATAAAAAAAAGATATTTCTCTCAACTGATTCCCAAGTAATATATCAGTCAGCTTCAAATATATCCATCAGCTTCAAATATATCCGTCAGCTTCAAATATATCAGTTAGCTTCAGATATATCCGCCAGCTTCAAATATATCAGTTAGCTTCAAATATATCAGTCAGCTTCAAATATATCAGTTAGCTTCAAATATATCAGTCAGCTTCAAATATATCAGTTAGCTTCAAATATATCAGTCGGCTTCAAATATATAAGTTAGCTTCAAATATATCAGTCAGCTTCAAATATATCAGTCAGCTTCAAATATATCAGTCAGCTTCTAAATATATCAGTCAGCTTCAAATATATCAGTCAGCTTCAAATATATCAGTCAGCTTCAAATATATCAGTTAGCTTCAAATATATCAGTTAGCTTCAAATATATCAGTCAGCTTCAAATATATCAGTCAGCTTCAAATATATCAGTTAGTTTCAAATAATCAGTTAGCTTCAAAGTACTAAACCTTCCAGAAATTTAATTTTTCAGGTTAGCTTTTAGTAACTCAAAACTAATAAAGCGGGAAAATGTAATCTCCTCAATAATCTACTATCCCTTCAAATTAAATCTAGAAAAATTACGGGAACTAACAGAGATTTGAATTTGTTTTATATGTTAGTAAAAATGAGTTTTCCCAGCCGAACTAAAGGTAAGCCAGATCTAACAATTAAAAGCCCGTTCACACCGCCCGAACGTTGCGGAGCGTTCCTTGAACGATTGGGAGGTGGACCAAACCCTCGAAAATTTAATTTAACGTTTTTACGTTCGGTCTTTATTAGGCTGCTGAACGTAGCAAATCCTGGCATATTTCCTGAGTTTTCTTATACCTCTATTATGGAAGGGATTATATCTCTCAACTAGGTTAGGTATGATTTACGTACAGTAAGTACTGTACATATTTGTATATTTCTCTCCGTCATTTATTCCTCGTTTAAACTTTTCACTTCTTGCAAATCGTTTTGCTTTTGAATAAATTCTAGATGTGTACATGACTGTTTGTCCATCATTACGCTGTAAAGTGATAGTAATATTAAAGAGCATAATGATTGTGATAACACTAATCATCTGAATTAAGAATATTTCACTTGAAATAAAAAAAAAAACATTTCCTATTATACTTGAAAAATAGAAATTTAGGAAATCCCATCCATTGAACCAGACGCGACACTTTCTATTAAAAAAGTAATATTATGCTAATGTTATCAACGTGTTGTTTATCTCAAAGGTAAATAAGTAGAGGTAAGAAAGAGTAATGATCTCCTAATGACATTCTGCATCAGAAAGTTATAGACGATAAAGACGTTTTTGGATGAGCGAGTTGCAGAGACAGAAACAATCGAATTGTGCACATTAAGATCCGGGATACAAATGTGCATTCTTAGCTTTAACATCCCCGAAGGAGTTGGGGGGAGGGAGGCTTTGTAGCCTGGGAGGTCAGAAGTTGTGGAGCTGGTTTAATATGATATAAGGTTGTGGTGGCCGATGTGGTAGCGTCCCTGACTGGTAAACGCCAGACTGGGGTTCGAGTCCCGCTCAAACTCGTTAGTTCCTTTGGTCGCTGCAATCTCATCCTCGTTGTGAGCTAAGGATGTTTGGTTTGGGAGAGCCTATAGGTCTATCTGCTGAGTCATCAGCAGCTATTGCCTGAACCTCCGTGTTCCTAGCTTGGGTGGAGAGGGGGGGCTTGGACACTGATCATATGTATATATGGTCAGTCTTAGGGCAATGTCCTACTCTAAAGGGCAATGTCACTGTCCCTTGCCCCTGCCATTCATGAGCGTTTAAAAACCTTCAAGGAAAGTGGCTAGAACAGGAACAGGATGACTGGTGAGGGGGAGGGGGGGGTGAGTATGGAGAAAGTTGCATAGTCAGCATTTCAGAAGAGTTTGGCTTCAAGAGGGTGTTTGGAGAGAACACGAACTCAGGTTCAAGGAAAGGACATCGAAAGTTGAAGGCAAAACTCATCTTTAAGAATGTTATGGTATCTTTTGATTTTTTTTTCTTTTTTAGACTTTGACATTTAAAAGATACTCTTGAAATAAACGTACATGCCTACCCATATACATCCACTTACACACACGCACACATCTATATATATATATATATATATATATATATATATATATATATATACGCAAACACATGTATATTCATATATATAAATATATATATGTGTGTATATATATGTATATGTGTGTATATATATATAAATATATATGTATATATATATATATATATATATATATATATATATATATATCGTGTGTGTGTCTGTGCGTATTTAATGGTAAGAACCACAGTGGTTTCATAAAAAAATGCCAAAAAAACAATCGTAACTACAGGTATATTAATACTATAACTCCTAAACTATAGATTAACGCTATGTGCAGTAAAGTTCAATAACATTAGCACATCATACACCCACACCGAGTTATCATCAGCAGTGTAGGAAACCCTCCTACACTAATTACATTACTTACCTCTGTTACATGTATTCTTCCTCTCCTTGTGTAATATTGGTCTTATTTAGGTCTTTATCTCATACTACTTACTAGCACGTATAAAATGTGTTTATTAAACGTTCTTTATTGTTTCTACGCAACTTATCAATCTCTAAAAATGCTGATTCATTATTTTCATTTTTCACTTATATTTCATTTTCAGGATTTCTATTTGTCCTATACTAGAGATTCTACGCAAAAAAAAAAAAAAAGATTTAAATGAGTAACATTATTTTTAAAATATTTTCTAGATACAAATAAAACCTTGTATAATTTAGATTCTGAACTTTATTTGTCACTGAATCATTTTTTTGCAGATGCATACTTACTACTGAATCGCCTGCTTTTATCCAATAGTTATGAAACTTGCTTCTGATGTTGATAGGAATTCCTTATATATATAGTCTTATGAATATTACAGGTTATGAGAAATCATGCTCTGCATGACAGCTTCAGCTAATTCATTAAGAACAAAAGAAGTCAGTATTTTTTTTTTTCTCAGATATGCACTTGGAAGGATTCTGACCATTTCTGGTTTAGTGATTCTACAACTTCTTAAAGCAACCTTTCACATCAAAATTGAATTAAATTTAGAAATTTTCCTTTTGAATTCATCGAAGTCATAATTATTATTAGCTCAAGTCCAGCTGATTACCTCCTAGTTTCCATAACTCCCATATTATCTAAAGTTTTGGTGCATCTTTTGGCAAAACGTCTAAATAGGTTTGCTAATTAACTGTTCCCTACTTTTCAATTTGGCTTTCGTAAATCTGATGCCCTTCTTAAAAACTCATTGGAATAAATGGCCGGGTACTCCTATAGCTATTACTATGTGCTATATAGTCATGTTCGTTAACCAGGTTTCTTCCTTCGCTGGGAGGGAAGAGAAGCCTAATTCTTACTTTTATTTATTTTGACTTTGCTAGGGTTTGTTTACTTTGCCTTTGAGATTAATTCCGGTAACAGCTTTCGAGGTTCCCCAGGGAACGCAAAAATCCAATACATTTCCTGGTAGAATTTTGGGAATATTCGTTTATTTTTGCAAACAGTGATTGTGCACACCTGGTTTCAGAAAAAGATGTACCTACTCCGTAGTGAGAGAGAGAGAGAGAGAGAG
>NC_090740.1:124682766-124690266 GCF_036898095.1 Palaemon carinicauda | reverse complement strand
GATTTTGGTTTTTTCGGGTAAAAAAAAAAACGGAAAAAAATAAATGAACTGACGTATCTTTTAAGAGTTAGAATTAGATATAAAAGTGATTTTACCTTAAGGTATCTTTAATCAGTCCCTACCTCCTCCAATTGTGTGTATATATATATATATATATATATATATATATATATATATATATATATATATATATATATTTATATATATAAAGTATATATATATACATATAAAAGTATATATACATATATATACAATTTGTATATATGTATATATATGTATAATATATGTATATATATATATATATATATATATATATATATATATACAGTTTGTATATATGTATATATATGTATAATATATATATATATATATATATATATATATATATATTCTATACACACACACACACACACAACAAGCAACAAACAACAAATACAACCGTTTGTAGACCACTACAGACCAAACGCCTCAGAAATGTCTTTATTCATGCCTTGGGTTTTGCCAGTTATCATCACCAAGCTGGCCAACCGCGGATTGGTGATGGTCGGAGATATTAGTCTGATCGCTCTTAGCAAACCAACCTAGCATCTGGCTTGCACCGGGTATACCCAATGAAGGAAATCAAAGGTAACTCGACCCAAAAAGTCAGAAAGAGCTTTACTTCGACTTATTTGTCAAAAAATGCACTTTTTTCCAGAAATGATGTCCAAGGAATTTTCATTTACGATACGCCACTTGTTTTTTTTAAATACAGTTGTTTGATGGAAACCATCTGGATTAAAGATTTTTTTTTTCTTCTTTTTTTTACTGATTTATTATGACTTAAATCCTTGTCCTTTTCCATGAAAGAAAGCCTTATTGATGTTTTAGAGAAAGAATAATAATATTATTAAATACAAAGTTACCTAGATAGAAATATATGTGCCCTTTTTTAAATAAAATAGGAAATTATTCCAAATATATGTGCCCTTTTTTAAATAAAATAGGAAATTATTCCTTACTTTTCTATTTGGAGTTACTGGTTTAAAAACATACCTATTTGCTTGAATTCGGCACTAACCAGGGCGTAACCACATGAAGATGTCAAATATCACAAGATCACTTTTTTCGATGACGGAACCTTTTCTTGCACAGCTGAGCTTAAAGATTCGACTTTTAACATTTTCCATCTTTCAAGAAGCGGGTCTCCAGGTTCTCTATCTTCCTTGTTTCCAAACTCGTCTCTTTCTCCATTACTTTTTCTATATTCGTTCATGGTTGATTTTGAGCAAGGAATTGGGCTACTCATCCCATTGGTTTAAAGGCCACTCATGAATGGCAGGGGCAAAGGACAGTGACATTGCCCTATTGAGCAGGACAATGCCCCAGAGACTGAACATATATACGTATGATCAGCGCCCAATCCCACCCCTCCACTGAAGGTAGGACTAAGGAGGACCAGGCAATGGCCGCTGATGACTCAACATGTAGACCTACAGGCTTCCCTAAACTCCCCATCCTTAGCTGACAAGGATGGTGATATTGCAGCGACCAAAGGAACCAACGAGTTTGAGTGGGACTCAAACCCCAGTCTGGCGTTCACCAGTCAGGGACGTTACCACACCGGCCACCACAACCCAGGGAAAGAAATGTTCAACTTCTCTTACTGAAACAGGGGACCCAATTTTGCTAACATTTCACAGTTGAGCCAACTTCACTAGATCTAGAAAATATCTTGTCCCTCCTAGACGCTATTGAATGTCTTTTGAAACTGTGTTCTGTGACATTTTGTTAAGCATGCGCTCATTTTTTTATTATGAGATTTTATCCTTTGAGTTGTGAAAAAAAACTTTAAGGTTAAAAGGTTTAAAATCCGCTCTTGAATAGTAGAGGCAGGGGACAGTGACATTGCCCTATTGAGCAGGACAAAATCTTAGAGATAGACTTATAAGCTCCCCCTAACACCCCATCCTTAGGTCACAAGGATGGTGAGGTTGCAGTGACCAAAGAAACTAACGAGTCTGAGCGGGACTCGAACCCCAGTCTGGCGATTACCAGTCAGCGACGTTACCACATCGGCCATCACAACTCCCGTGAAATTAGTCGTTTAGTTTATCTTATGAAATACTATTCTGGCCGTTTCCTTGAAAAATTAATGCTTTTCATTGATTAAACTTCCCTTTTTCTCCCAGGTACTTATGTTAAATACGTGCTGTGCGTATCTGTAAATGGGAGAACCATAGTTTCTTGTACTTGTAAAAATACAGGAGTGGCACAACCGTTTGATGAATCATGTAACACGTATATTTATCAATAAATCTTACCTCAGTTCATACTGTCTTCCAACTGGCTATTTTGAATGTCAAAAAACTTCCTGGAAGTTATTGAACAATTGTTGCAACTCTCACTGCGAGCCAGAATGATAACTGAATATTACGAAACACAAGAGGGCCATGAAAATACTCATTTTAATATTTCCATTTGTAGTCAGGTGAAGTGTCAATCATATTCAAAATATGATTCTATAAAAACTAAACGAAAAACCTGTGTTTCCATTCATATTTCAAATGCAGTTCTTCGCTTTGCCTTTTTCGGTGATCATGCTCCTCTATGTTCTACAGTTAGGATTGTGATGGCCTGATGGTAACGTTCTTGCCTGGTGATCGCCAGACTGATGTTCGAGTCCCGCTCAATCTCCTTAGTTCCTTTGGTTGCTGCAACATCATCATCCTTGTAAGCTAAGGCTGGGGTGGGGCTTGGTTTGCTAGAGTCTATAGGTCTACTTACCGAGTCATCATCAGCCATTGCCTGGCCCTCCCTGGTACTAGCTTGGGTGGAGAGTGGGATTGGGCCCTGATAATGGATATGTGGTCACCCTCTGTGTCATTGTACTGCTTGCTAAGGAAATATTACTGTCCCTTGCCTCTACTATTCATGAGTGATCTTTAAACCTTTAAATCAACTTCGTAGGAAATAGGAGCTATATCCTACACCTTCCATACAAAAAAAAGATGAAAGATATAATCCTTTCGTACGTATGTGGGATAAAAACTCTCGTATCCACCCGTTATGCAAATCATGAATGATACAAAAAACAAGTAGCGTATACGAGTGTGTAAACAGCAAATAACATTTCCAGATACGTTTTGCATTTCAACGTTCACTTGAAATGAGTTTTTTCGATACTGTTGCTTTTTACTTTTTTTTCTATAAATTGATCATCCATAAAATCTATTGATCGAAATAATTGAGATGTATTGTCCCTTTTGATTATAACTTTATCATGTATAAGATACAATATTCGAAAATGACGCTTCACTGTTTCTTACAGATAGTTCTAAACAGAGAAGTTTATGATGTTCGTTTGAATTCCGTTTTTCATCTCGCACAAAGTGTCAACGAACCTAACAGAAATTATTATTATTATTATTATTATTATTATTATTATTATTATTATTATTATTATTATTATTACAAGCTAGACTATAACCCTAAATGGAAAAGCAAGATGCTATAAGCCGAAGACTTCCAACAGGGAAAAATAGCCCAGTGAGGAAAGGAAACAATAAAATAAATACACTACATGAGAAAATTAAACAATGAAAATAAAATATTTCAGGAATAGTAACATTAAATTAGATCATTCACATATAAACTATAAAAACTTCAAAAAAAAAAAGAAAAAAAAGAGGAAGAGAAACAAGACAGAACTGCATGCCCGAGTGTACCCCCAAGCAAATGAACTCTAATCCAAGGCAGTGGAAGACCATGCTACAGAGGCTATGGCACTCCCAAAAGTCAGAGAATAATGGTTTGATTTTGGAGTGTCCTCCTAGAAGAGCTGCTTAACATTACTCTTGGTTTGGGGTAAAGCCATTTCATTTTGTGAGAAATTATTCATGTTTTGCAAATGGGAAAAATAGTTTCTGAAAAAGTCTAATTCTTATATTGCTTAGGATCTATAATTTATTAACAGACACTTAAACGGATTATTATTATTACTATTATTATTATTGTTATTATTATTATTATTATTATTATTATTATTATTATTATTATTATTATTATCATCATCATCACTTCCTAAATAGTCATATACAATATACTACAAATGTTATTAAATCTGTAAATAATATAGAACAGATTATTTATTGAATATATATCACAAATAAATATTTTGTACTTATTCTTAAGAATTGTATATAAGATATAAAAAAAACTAATCAAAGCAACTTTGGAGGATCTCTTAAAAGCTTTAGTTTAGGAGATAAAATTAATTTTAAAAAGTCATTTCACAGAACGCATGAAAGACTATCCTTCCTATAAAATTCCATAGACACGACTTTCATAACAGAAAACAAAAGATGCAATCAAATTTCATTAAGACAAACTTATGAAATCAATTTTTAAATATAAAGACAAACTTATGAAAACTAATTAGTAGAGTAAATGGATCATTGAAAATGGAATAAGGATAGTTAATGTTCTTAATAAAGTTAGGACCATTGTAATTTACAACATTTTCTTTATATAAATAGCAAATTATTATCATATCTCTAATTAGAACATAAAATGTTATAAAGAAGAGACGGACATGGGAAGCAATAGACGTGATTCACAGTGGAGCGATGTATCCATCATCATCATTATTATTATTATTATTATTATTATTATTATTATTATTATTATTATTATTATTATTATCAGCAGCTAAGCTACAACCTTAGATGGAAAAGCAGGAAGCTACAAGGCATAAGGCTCCAAAAAGGAAAATAGCCCAGTGAGGAAAGGAAATAAAAAATAAATATACTACATATGACAGGTAATGAATGAAAAAAATATAAAACATCTTAAGATCAGTAATAATATTGAAATAGATTGATCATATATAAACTATGAAGAGAGACTCATGTCTACCTGTTCAACCCGTTCAAAATAAGAACATTTTTGCTGCAAGTCTGAACTTGTGAAATTCCACCGTTTCAACTGCAAGATTAGGAAGATCATTTCACAATCGGGCAAGTGGAAGTGATGTTAAACAGATCTGGTGAAGCTGATGGGAAATTGAGACTGACGACAAAAAGCCATTAGTGATCCAGTAAGATCGAGGAAGATAAAGTTTCTCATTTCTCTGCTTATTTTCAAACGCTTCAGCCAAAAGAGTTGTCATTTCCTGTGGATAGCGAGTGACAAAGCCGTCTGGCTTAAGTAAAGGAGGAACTGTTAAGTCGACACCAAAGAGTGCAGATTTGAAGGTAGCCCACCATTTATGCTGCTATGTTGTATCAGAAAGGGTTTCTTTTGTTATTATTACTATGATTATATATGAATTTTATTTTATTGTTTAGTTGAGATCTTATTTATTGTGTTTTATTCAACAACAACAACAACAACAACAAAAAAGGAAAAAAAAAGAGGAGCTGACTTGCATATAACTCCACGGTCATTTCTCATACTATTTCACTTACTTCTGTTATAATTTTGGTCGAATTTCACTTTCATGTATGGTTTACAAAGACAATGATTTGATTCTCTGCTTAGAACATTTCTTCATTATTCTGACCTTTAGAAAAAATCACAATTATTATTATTATTATTATTATTATTATTATTATTATTATTATTATTATTATTATTATTATTATTATTATTATTATGCTCTCTAAATAGATACATTCCTTTTAAGTTGTATGATCAGATTTCGGTTTCCTTTTTCAGTTAAATTTCAGATACATCTAATTTCTCCTAAATTCTACTCTTTAGAGAGAGCGATGGGAAATAAAGTACAAGAAATCCAATCGACCAAGAAAGTCGTAATCCGAATATGCAACCAGATACTGAAGATACTCATTAAGACGAAAATCCCAATTATAACACATAGTTGAGAAATCCCTACGTACATCCTGCTGAGTACCCTGAACCGTGTACTCTCCAAAATTAGCAATATATCACTCTGCAGCGTGGCCGATGTAAGGATATTCGAGAAAACTTTAGTTGCCCAGAAATTGCAAAGTGTCTCACTAATAAAACACTACCAGAGCCTGCACCCATGAGAGGTTTCATTGTGGCCGATGTGGTAACGTCCCTGACTGGTGAACGCCAGACTGGGGTTCAAGTCCCTCTCAAACTTGTTAGTTCCTTTGTCGCTGCAACCTCAGCATCCTTGTGAGCAAAGGATGGGGGTGTTTGGGGGAGCCTATAGGTCTATCTGCTAAGTCATCAGTTTAGCTTTACCCTGTGCTGTAGCATATAAGGTTATGTTCATGGAAATGAGATAGGAGTTAAGGAGAACAATTACAAGAGTGACAACCATAAAGGGAAGGGCTGAGTCATCAGCAGTCATTGCCTGGCCTTCCTTGGTCTTAGCTTGGGTGGAGAAGGGGCTTGGGCGCTGATCATATGTATATATGGTCAGTCTCTAGGGCATTTTCCTGCTTGATAGGGAAATATCATTGTCCCTTGCCTTTGCCATTCAAGAGTGGCGTTTAAACCTTTAAACATGGTAGAAGGCCGAATATCTTCATGGTTGCTGAAACGACCCCTCAACTTTCGCCTCACTTTGGAGAGTCCCCGAGTGTTGGGTGACCGTCAGTCTGCACCGAGGACCTGGTGATTTATCATTCCAGTTATGGGGTACACCCTAATCATATTTTCGCCTGACGCCACCACTTTAATAAGCACCAATCAATATGAAATATGGGAAAGGGATAATGATTTGCTTTTGTTTCTTCCTTGTTTTATTCAGGGATTATTTTCCGGATGTAAAATGCAAACATCAATATTATTTTTTTGTTTTATCTTTTATTACGAAATACATATTTACAACCTTACAGTTTATAACATATACATCATAGTATAATTACTTAAATATTTTTTTTATTTTACGTAGAGTGTATTTACAATTGAAATTTTTACTATTTATCTAAATATGTTTTCAAATAAAAAATATATCTTATTTCCACATGTTTTAATGCAGGATATGGATACTTAAGGTTTATTAAAAGAGATTTGTTCTAGATAAAATGGAATCCTTACACAATCTGAACACAATGATGTAATTAACCTTTGCCTGATAGGCCATTATATTTACCTGTACGTATGATAGAGGATTTCCTTAACAATACATTAGTATTGTTGTATTACAACCAATATCATATTATTATTATTATTATTGTTATTATTATTACTGTTATTATTATTATTTTTATTATTATCAGCAGCAGCATCAGTAGTGGCAGTAACAGTAGTAGTAGTAGTAGTAGTACTGTTTTTGCTATAGGTTTTGCTATTATACATTAGTTTAATTTTTCCGGCTCAGAGCCTCTACAAATATTATCGAAAAAAAAACACTACCCACTTAATTCACCTTTCTATGATAATACAATCATTGAATTGCCCAATTCAAAAGGAAATTACGCAGGAATAATTCAACACATTCTTTTCATAGATGGATTGAATATCAATACTTTGTGAATGAGATAATGGTATTCCACTTATTTTCAAAAGACGAAAAAAGGAGAT
>NC_090740.1:124665266-124677766 GCF_036898095.1 Palaemon carinicauda | reverse complement strand
GGGTTCGAGTCCCACTTCAACTCGTCTGGGGATCGAGTCCCGCTTAAACTCGTTAGTTCCTTTTTGTCACTGCAACCTCACCATCTTTGCGAGCTAAGGATGGGGGTTTCAGGGGAGCCTATAGATCTCTCTGCTGAGTCATCAATAGCCATTGCCTGGCCCTCTTTGGTCTTAGCTTGGTTGGAGAGGGGCTTGGGCGCTGGTCATATGTATATGGTCAATCTCTAGGGCATTGTACTGCTCTATAGGGCAATATCACTGTCCCTTGTCTCTGCCATTCATGAGCGACCTTTAAATCTATAAACATAAGAAATCATTTCTCATTCAAAATTCGAAAAATGCAATAATGGCAAAAACAGGTAATGGTTCAAATTTCTCATTATTCTAGTTCCGTTTATTAACCCGATTAAAAAGAACGTTATGGACTATATTGATAAGGCCTTTATAGAAATTAATGGGAAATCTATTGCAACATGCAAATTGAGGTTGCGTACATGCTAGCATGTGTGAGTTTATTACATACTCTTTATTTCTTATATAATGAATTTAAAATGGCATCTTAATTAAGAAAACTGCCAGAAGTCATTAAGATTCTCAAGCTAATTGCAATTTTTGATTGAAAATTATAAGGGTTGTAAGAAGTTAAATCCGGTACTCACGCTTGAACTATGACACAATAAATTAAGCATAAGCAAGCCAAGTTATCCATACTATAGTTGAATTTATTTTCCTTTATATCTTCATTTCTCTTAGCTTTTCTTATGTCTTCATTTCTCGTAACTTTGCTTTTATATCTTCATTTCTCTTGACTTTGCTTTTATATCTTCATTTCTCTTGACTTTTCTTTTATATCTTCACTTCTCTTGACTTTTCTTTCATATCTTCATTTCTTTGAACTTTCCTATTATATTTTACTTTCTCTTAACTCTACTTTTATATCTTCATTTTTCCTAGCTCATTTTTTTAAGTCTTCATTTCTCTTAGTTCATTTCTTTAATATCTTCCTTTTTCTCAACTCTTCTTTTTATATCTTCATTTTTCTTAACTGATTCTCCTCTTACCAGAATATGGCAGACTACTACTATCACTATGTGGTTCAGCCAAACAGAAGGGCGTCATAGCAACGCTTTCTGTAGTATTGAAATAACCATGACGTCATACCAGTTCTCCTCTGTTGTTGTGCCAGAAAATAAGAGAGTTTCTCTTTGCTCGTTAATTTCCTTCTCTTTTGTTTCTCTTTTTTTTCAAATACAAAACTTATCTTTTGTAAGTGCGTGTTAGCCAAACGATGTGTTTGCCACAATCTACAATCTAATTGTACATACGTGGTAGATAAGAAGATAATTTCATATTTTACAAATTATTTAGAGGATATGATACAGAAAAAGATTCCTTTTCACTCGACTTAAAAAAGGGTGCTATTGTAGCACAGTAGAAGTCTCTTTCATTCCACTTAAAAAAAATCTCTTCATTGACAATAATTCTTTTAATATATTTAATTCTCGTTGATTACTAATTTATTTTTCAATTGAAACGTCTCATCCTTTTATTTTTAGTACAGAGAATGATATATTGGCACAGTCTTTCATATTCCTTTAATACTGTTTAAAGGTTTTTTGAAGGCCGCTCATGAATGGCAGAGGCAAGGGACAGTGACAATGCCCTATAGAGCAGGACAATGCCCTAGAGACTGACCATATATCATATGATCAGCGCCCAAGCCCCCTCTCCACCCAAGCTAGGACCAGGGACAGCCAGGCAATGGCTGCTGAGGACTCAACAGATAGACCTATAGGCTCCCCCAAACCCCCCAACCTTAGCTCACAAGGATAGTAAGGTTGCAGACACTAATAGCACAAACGAGACTGAGCGGACTCGAACCCCAGACTGGCAAACACCAGGCAGAGACGTTACCAATCAGGCCACAACAACCCTGTTTAAACTTTAACAGCCAACTGCCACATCTAATTTTAGACAAAAACTTAGTATGTACTAAATTCCTTATTCCAGTTCCTGGCATTAGTTTCTGATCACTTGTATAAGCGTCTGTGACTATCAGTCCATAGGACAAGAGTTCAAGCCCAGTTCAAAGCCTGGGGTCCTTTTGAGCTGTCTATGAGCAAGTTGAGAATGTTCATAGATCTATATGCTGAATCATCAGAAGCCCATTGTCTGGCTCTCCCTGGTCCTAACTTGGTTGGTGAAGACATGTCACTGATCATATATGTGTATATATATATATATATATATATATATATATATATATATATATATAAATATGTATGTATGTATGTATGTATATATATGCATATATATATATATAAATATATATATATATATATATATATATATATATATATATGTGTGTGTGTGTGTGTGTGTGTGGACTAAAACGGCTGTATTTATGGTTGTTGTATATATACATACATGCACTTACAGGAACATGCAATTATGTATGTGCGTTTGCATATATATATATATATATATATATATATATATATATATATATATATATTGTGTGTGTGTGTCCGTGTGTGTATGTAAATATCGACTTCAATGGCATTTGATATCGAACTCTACATCCGGGAATTTATATCCATAGGAAATTCATTTGTGGTAAATGCATATAGCTGGGCAAGGATTCGAACCTATACCCCGAGTCGAAAAAATGCTTCCAGAGACCACTTTACCAATAGAGCTATCAGTGGATATACATTCCTTAAGGTAGAATTCGGTATTAAAAGTCATCGTGGTTGATATTTATATTTACATTGATCAAAATCATGAGTGTTAGTGATACACACACACACACACACACACACACACACATATATATATATATATATATATATATATATATATATATATATATATATATATATGCATATGCATATAAATATTGAATCTAAAGATAATGTGCGAGGGAGAGATAAGAAGTCTTCCAAACAAAATCTACCTTGTTTGTTTTATCTCTGTTCCTCCTCCCGTATCTTGCACATCAATAAACAATGCCTCTTGTTTGCCTATGCCAGAAACATCCTTTAACACTGTCCAAAAGAAAAAAAAAAGGGAAATCCCCTTGAAACTGGCGTTATTGATCTCCGGAACAGATTTAGAAAGCTTCGTCGTGGAAGGAGACAATCCGAGAAGTCTCTCTTTATGGGCCGTCAAATGTGCTGCCTGATCCCTTGGCGATCTTATCAGCCTTACAGGGAAAGGAGGAGATATAGGAGGTGGGATGGGGGGGGGGACATATAAAAGGAGGAAGAGGGGAGATAAAGATGGCAGAGTAAAGAGGAAAAATATGGGTCCATTCAGAAAAGCATTATCCTAATGAAGGAAGTTAGAAGGAAAATGCACAATTTATGAATTATGCACTGGCTACAACACCACTTGCACTTAGTCCGCAACCACTACAACATTTAGAACGCTTCCATATTGCTAAAATCACTGGCTAGTCTATCAATAGCAAATGCTGTACTATACAACGTTTACAATACTTCCAGAAGGCTAAAATCAGTGGCCAATATATTAATAATCAATTATCATATGACAAACTAAGCAGATAATACAAAGTCATACACAGCTTTGGCAAAAAGTCAGAACATCTAATTCAGAAAACCCTTTTCTAGCCCATCCAGGTTTTCACCTCTTAACATCTGTTATAAAACCGTGACCACAGAAAGTTGACCTCATCAGCTAATTTCTTCTTAATTAAAAACGGTAAAGACAATAACATTGCTCTCTCTTTGCTTCCGTGCACACAAATATTGGCGTCGAATTTAGGATTCAGAATGCAGGCAGTTCGGCTGCCAATGAACTTATCATGTCTTATTTATCTTGGTGGTTGACCTCAGGAATTTCTGAATTGTATTCATCCATCGTTGTTTTTTCTTCTTTTCCACCGAATGTTTTGCTTAAATATTACTCTATTCAATTAGTAACTTTTCCTTCCTCGTTTCTAGGATCTTTTGATATCTATTCTTTGCATGGCTACTGGAATAGTCTCTGCCTGGCATTCGCCAGACAGGGGTTCGAGTCATGCCCAAGCTCGATAATTTCTTGTAGTGTCTGCAACCTCACTATCCTTATGAGTTAAGGATGGGGGTTTTTAGGGAGCATATAGGTCTACCTGCCGAGTCACAGCCCGCCCGGCCTGGGCGTTTATTGCTGAGCACTCTCGAGATAGATGACCGTAGGCCTGACAAGTGTAACTGCGGGAGGATCCTTGGGTGGGGCACTCCACTTGTCGGTGCCCCTCTCCCCCACACTACCAACATGTAATTTGCTGACTGCGTTCCCCCTTACCTCTCTTCGGGGGTCGAGTGCCTCTCATGGCTGCCAACTTCTCGGAATCGGGCCAGTTATTCCCAGTCATTTTTTCTTCTGGCAAACTGTCTAAAGAGTTTTGTATCGCGCTCAATACGTCTGCTAACGAGCGATTGTCATCGAACAAATAACCACATGAATACGGGTTTACTAATCTGTGAATATGTTTACGTGCAATTGCTTTTTTATCACCTTCTGGGAGATTGGCACTCCGGGTAGCAAACGAATCACAATCCCGAAAAATGCGAGCTGCAAAACTAAGAACGGATTCACCTTCCCGTATTTTGGGTTTGTAATTTTCTTTTGTCTCCCTTTCTCCATCAGGTAAGGCATACTTTGCAGGAGCATCTTTCAGCAATCTAATTACTTGAATAGCTTTTTCTCTTTCCGACCACCCATATGTGGCTACTTCAAAGTCTCTCAAAAACACTCCAATCAATTGAAACCCTTCGTTAGGCTGCTGATCATCAAAAGGTCTAACACTTGCCTGGAGTTCTGGCAACTTTCGAACTACGATTTGTGTATCTTCACTTGGCTGTGCATGTGTACTTTCACTTGTGTGCGTTTGGACTTTGTTTATGTACTTCGAATATGCTGTGGTTGCGCGCCGCGCCTCTTCTCGTTCAACCAAGAATCTGTTCATTAACTGTTCTAAGTTTTCTAACTTATTTTCCAATTTTTGCGTTCTAATTTCCTGTCTATATTCTTCATCGGGAACACTATATCCCACTGCTCCTTTGTTCTCATCTCCTGCAGTAGCAGTGTCTGCTATGTTAGTCCTTGTGTATCTCGTCATCTTTAACTTTTATTTCACCAGCTCAAAGAACAACTTCACTCACAACATAGACAAGCAGACGTATTTTTACACCTGACACCAATATGACCCATGTAAATGGATAATGAGACGTCAGAATATGGGTTTTCTTCATTTATTACAAAGGGTTCGTTCGTAAGTACACTGTACACAACTATCCTCTCAGGTGAAGGACTTGTCAACTCGAGCGCCCAAAGGCAACTAACTCCCTTCACTACCGAAATGCAATCTTGTACAACAATATGCTGAGATATAGGTTTTTGTGGAATACTCATGAATATTGAGTCCATTTACCTTGACGTACAACACACGTCTATGTACATGAATTAGGACATTATATATATATATATATATATATATATATATATATATATATATATATATATATATATATATATATATATGTATATATATTTATATATATATATATTTATATATATATATATATATATATATATATATATATATATATATATATATATCTTTCAGGTTACGTTCAGGTAGGGGAGAGGGAGTAGTCATGCCCTGGTCAGAGGGATACCCTGAGTACTACACTCGAAAACCTCAATCTCCCAGAAATTGCCGAACTACCATGTTGTAGTTAGGAAAGAAGGAGGGAGTGGAAAAGGTTGAATCTGTATGACTGTGTGTGTGCATATCTATAAACTATGAAGAATCTGCTTGGTTGATATACATTTTGGCTAACTTGAAAATCCTTAATGAACCTTGTTTGAAATTAATGGTCCTTGATATAATTTCAAGTGATAGAAATGTAAACTATTATTTGATGTTAATTTTAAAGGGGAAATATGGTGTGATGAACTGCGTGCGTGTGTGTGTGTGTGTGTGTATGTGGGTGTGTGAGGTCATTAATTTTTTTATCTAGGAAAAGATTATTCATTTCTTTATTTCTTTACTTATTTGTTTGTTTAGGCATATCATTTACGAAGTCCCTTTTCTTTTTTAAAAGAACATTTATGTAGAAATTAAGACTATTTAACTTTGCGAACGTTATTAATCCCTCTATTATGAATGTTTTGATAAAAAGTTAAAATAATGTGTGTAATAAAAATAAAATATTTTGAAGACTTATTAATTACAAATGTTGATTTGAATAACAAGTGTATCTTCCAGCGAGAACTAACTCGATTTAAATGAGCATTGAAAACTAATCAAGATTCTGAACAGAATCGAATCCTAAAGGACTTTGTGAATGCCATTTCAAAACTAAAACCTTCATTTTACAATTTATTTTAGAAGTGAGACCTAAATATGTTGAAACTCTCAATAGAATCTAAATCATATTAATTAGTGTAACCCAAAACAAAGTGAAAACTTTCGAAATTGGAGTTAAAAGATTCTTACATACATCATACATATACCACGGCACTTCCCCCAATTTTGGGGGGTAGCCGACATCAACAAATGAAACAAAACAAAAAGGGGACCTCTACTCTCTACGTTCCTCCCAGCCTGACAAGGGACTCAACCGAGTTCAGCTGGTACTTAGCATTGGCTTAAAATTCTTCAAATTGTTTTGAATATTACTTCTCAAAACACTATGAAATACAGATTCCATAACTTACTTTCCATAACAATGAAACTTAAAATATTAATTATTCTACCTTTTTTCAATTCAAAATTCTTTCAAATAGAATTTTATCAAATGGAACTCATTGTAATTGAAATATATTCAGTATTGCCTTGTGATTTTTCAAATTGTTTTAGATATTACCTCTCAAAACACTGAAATACAGATTCCATAAATTACTTTCCATGAAAATATGAAATATGAAATTTTCGTCATTTTGTATTCTTCCAACAGGACGACATAGGAATCAGCGGAGTGATTGGATCAGCTGTCTTCAACATCCTCTTCGTGATCTCAGTCTGTGCACTTTTCGGTGGACAAGTGATCATCATAAACTGGTGGCCAATGATAAGGGATTCGACCTTCTACTGCTTTTCTATATGTGCTCTTCTCATAACGATATATAATGAGGAAGTAGCATGGTAAGTTTTTTGGTCCTCTACGGTGGTAGTTTAACAGACTTTTTTTACATTTTTGTTTTTTTTATGCTCTTCAGTGGTAGTTTAACAGACTCTTGTTATATCCTCTGCAGTGGTAGTTTAACAGATACTACTGTTTTTTATCCGGCCCAGTTGTAGATTAACACTGTTTTTATCCTCCGCAGTAGTAGTTTAACAGACATTTCTGTTTCTATCCTCTGAAGTGGTAGTTTAACACTTTTTTTTATTCTCTGCAGTTGAAGTTTAGCAGACTTTTTTTATCCTCTGCAGTGGTAGTTTAACAGACTGTTTTTATCATCTGCAGTGGTAGTTTAACAGATTGTTTTTATACTCTGCAGTGGTAGTTTAACAGACTTTTTTTATCCTCTGCAGTGGTAGTTTAACAGACTTTCTATCCTCTGCATTGGTTGTTTAACATGTTGTTTTTATCTTCTGTATTTTAGTTTAACAGACTGTTTTCTATCCTATGCAGTGGTTGTTTAACAAATTATTTTTATACTCTGTAGTGGTAGTTTAACAGATTGTTTTTATACTCTGCAGTGGTAGTTTAAGAGACTTTTATCCTCTGCAGTGGTAGTTTAACAAACTGTTTTTATCCTCTGCAGTGGTAGTTTAACAGATTGTTTTTATACTCTGCAGTGGTAGTTTATCAGACCATTTTTATCCGCTGCTGTGGTAATTTAACAGATTGTTTTTATACTCTGCAGTGGTAGTTTAACAGATAGTTTTTATACTCTGCAGTGGTAGTTTAACATACTTTTTTATCCTCTGCAGTGGTAGTTTAACAGACTTTTTTATCCTCTCCAGTGGTTGTTTAACATATTGTTTTTATCCTCTGTAGTAGTAGTTTAACAGACTTTTTTTATCCTCTGCAGTGGTAGTTTAACAGAATGCTTTTTATCCCATGGAGTGGTAGTTCAACAGATTGTTTTTTATCCTCTGCAATGGTTGTTTAAAAGACTTTTTTTTATCATCTGCAGTGGTAGTTTAACAGACTGTTTTTATCCTCTGCAGTGGTAGTTTAACAGAATGCTTTTTATCCCATGGAGTGGTAGTTCAACAGATTGTTTTTTATCCTCTGCAATGGTTGTTTAAAAGACTTTTTTTTATCATCTGCAGTGGTAGTTTAACAGACTGTTTCTTATCCTCTGCAGGTAGTTTAACAGACTTTTATTATCCTTTGCAGTGGTAGTTTAACAGACAGTTTTAATTTTCTGCATTGGTAGTTTAACAGATTGTTTTTATCCTTTGCAGTGGTAGTTTAACAGACATCCCTCCTTATTTTTAAACACTAATAAAATTGTTTCAATATGGTATCCTGTAACTCATATTCCTAATAAGTTATCTACCTCAAGGAGTTGTAATATCTTTATAAAAAAATTTTTTTTGAAATACAAGTTAATACGAAATTTTTACTTGAACAAAAAGCGTCCCGTTCTCTCTCTCTCTCTCTCTCTCTCTCTCTCTCTCTCTCTCTCTCTCTCTCTCTCTCTCTCTCTCTCTCTCTCCAGTAATTCGAAATGATGCAGAGCATAAATGGAAAGCGATAAGAGTAATTCTAAATAATGAGCTAATCCATTCAGGGTGTCGTGGCCGAGTGATTCAGTTTTCTAGTATCGATTTCAGGTAGAGTTCGTCTGCAAATTTATTATTATTATTATTATTATTATTATTATTATTATTATTATTATTATTGTTATTATTATTATCCAATCTACAACCCTAGATGGAAAAAGAGAATGTTACAAATCTAAGGGCTCCAACAGGGAAAAATAGCCCAGTGATGAAAGGAAATAAGGAAATAAATAAACTACACGAGAGTTAATGAATATAATATGAATTATTGTAAGATAAGTAACAACATTAGGAGGAAGAAGGTATGCAATGAAAAAATATCCAAGCCCCTGAAGCAGTGAAAGAAGATGCATCGGAGCCAATATTCTGCTTGTAAATTATGTATATATATATATATATATATATATATATATATATATATATATACATATATATGTGTGTATGTACATATATATATATATATATATATATATACACAAATATATACATAAATATACACATACACATATTCTGTATATATATATATATATATATATATTATATATATATATATTTATATATATATATATGTATACATATATATACATATATATACACATACACATAATCTATATATGTATATATATATATAGTAGTGCACATACGTTATTCTCGCTATTTTCTCTTTGTGAAATTATTTGGAAAACTTCATAGAAATTTACTTTGATTATTTTGTTCTATGAAGTTTTGTATCTGCCTTTAAAATAGAATTCCTTATACACATGTATCAAGAATTTTAGTTTATATTATATATGTACAGTATATATATATATATATATATATATATGCATATATATATATATATATATATATATATATACATACATAAATATGTATATATATAAATATGTATTTTATATATTTATATATGTATATATGTGTATATATACATATATACATATATATTTATATATATATATATATATATATATATATATTAATAATATTGCGCATACGTCATTCTAACTATTTGCTATCATTTGTGCAATAAACTGGAAAACTTTATGATAATTATGCTTTTATGAATTCCTTATAAATTTGTATTAAACGTTTATTTATTTATTTCGATCTAATGCAATGAAATACTATTTTTAAACATAGCATATTTCTTTCGCTCTTGATTCTTATTATATCTTTCTTCCATCGATCGATTTTATTTCTTGATATGTCTGAATGTTTTTATGCTTTCATTCACTCTGTTATGCATTATTCTATTTTGTATAGCCTATTCTGAATTTTTATATTTTATTGACAAAATTATTTCATATGCTTGAAATTTGCCAATAGAAATTCTCTCATATATTTGCAATAAAAATTTTATTCGTTTTTTATAGCCTATTCTAGATTGCCCTTTTTTCATTAATTAACAAAATTATTATTTCAGATGCTTGAAATTAGCCAGTAAAGATATTCACTCATATATTTGCAATAACATTTATTTTATTCTTTTTATAGCCTATTCTGGATTTCATTAATTAACAAAATTACTATTTCACATGCTTGAAATTAGCCTAGAAAGATATTCACTCATATATTTGCAATAAAAAAAATTATTCTTTTTTATAGCCTTATAGCTTTCCATTTTTTCATTAATTAACCAAATTATTATTTCACATGCTGGAAATTAGCCAATAAAGATATTCGCTCATATATTTGCAATAAAATTGTTATTCCTTTTTATAGCCTATTCTGGATTTCCACTTTTTCATTAATTAACAAAATTACTATTTCACATGCTTGAAATTAGCCAATAAAGATATTCACTCTTTTGCAATAAAATTTATGTTGATTTGTCTTCGTTAAATTCTCTTTTTCCCTGCAGGTACGAATCTATTTTCCTCCTGCTGCTGTACATCTTATACATAGTTATGATGTACAACAACACTCGCTTGGAGGCCTGGGCCAACACTCTCAACATCCCCTTCAAAAACGCCACCAGAGAAGAGAAGTCCTCCCTGTTCGGGACGAAGCCCGTTCCTCCAGTGGCAGACGGGGTCAAAGGTGAAGGAGGACTTGACTCCGAAAACCCTGCTATGGACGGACAAGGTCAGAGCCTAATAGTAACATCCTTATGTTTAAAAATTCCTTAATAAAGTCCTGTGTGGTTGTATAGGATAATAAATGAATTATTTCTTAAATGACGTAATGTTCTCTTACTGCCTTTTTTGTCCTATTTTCTTTTTTAGTCATGTCTGATATTGAAACACGAAAGCAATGACAGTAGAAAACAATAATCATTTGCTCATGTGTTGTACTTCGCCAGAACGTATTCTTGATAATTTACATGTATATACAGACCTATATATATATATATATATATATATATATATATATATGTATATATATATATATATATATATATGTGTATATATATACTGTATATATATATATACTGTATATATATATATATATATATATATATATATATATATATATTTATATATATATATTCAAAGTGGCTTAGTCACTGTCTATACAAGCTTGCCGACCAGGGTTCGATTCCCGGCCGGAGCCAAGCTCTTGTCTTTGTGTGATTTCGCCTAGGGCTCTGATCCCGAGGTCGTTAAGAGAATCCAGACATTAATGTACCAAAAATATATATGGCTTATTTGAATATGAAAAACACGTAAAAATTTGCAAAATTTATCATATATATATATATATATATATATATATATATATATATATATATATATATATATACAGTATATGTGTGTATATGTATATGGATATCTATCTATCTATCTATATATATATATATATATATATATATATATATGTATATAATATATATATATATAATATATATATATATGATATATATATATATATATATATATATATATATTTAAAGGTATTTATACTTAGAATATATATATATGTGTGTATATATATATGTTTATATATATATATATATATATATATATATATATATAAGTTTTTTTTCATTATTAGCATCGAGCTCGAATATCACTTCACTATTTCAGCTCTATTTCTAACTTATAATTTTGAATATTATCAAAGCAGTTCAATATATCTATTTTCTTTTACTCTCTAAACATTTGTTGTGACTCTGTTCAATAACAATCATTTTTGTAGCATTTAATTTGAATAAATGATTGATACACTTCATAAATTCATGAAGTTTGTATATGAACCGAGATGCAATTTTTAATGGGTTGGTAAATAAGTTTTTTAACTTATCCACACATTCACTCGTAATTGTACATCTCATCTTATAAGTAGTAGGTTGAACAGGGCAACAACCACCCTTTAAGATTCTACCGTTAGAGAGTTATGTGGTTTTTTGACTGGCCAGACAAAACTGCATTGGATCCTTCTCTCTGGTTACGGTTCACTTTCCCTTTGCCTACACATACACCGAATAGTCTGGCCTATTCTTTACAGATTCTCCTCTGTGCTCATGCACATGGCAACACTGAAATTACCAAACAATTCTTCTTCACTCAAAGGGTTAACTACTGCACTGTAATGGTTCAGAGGCCACTTTCCTCTTGGTAAGGGTAGAAGAGACTCTTTAGCTATGGTAAGCACCTCTTCTAGGAGGACATTCCAAAATCAAACCATTGTTCTCTAGTCTTGGGTAGTGCCTTAGCCTCTGTACCATGGTCTTCCACTGCCTTGGGTTAGAGTTCTCTTGCTTGAGGGTACACTCAAGCACAGTATTCTATCTAATTTCTCTTCATGTTTT
>NC_090740.1:124617766-124660266 GCF_036898095.1 Palaemon carinicauda | reverse complement strand
TTTATGAAGCCAGTTATCATTTTATCTTTAGTTAACAGAAACAATTTTGTTTATGAAGCCAGTTATAATGTTATCTTTAGATAACAAAATCAATTTTGTTTATGACACCATTTATGATTTTATCTTTAGGATTACAGAAACAATTTAGTTTATGAAGCCAGTTATAATTTTATCTTTAGATAACAGAAACTATTTTGTTTATGAAGCCAATTATAATTTTATCTTTAGATAACAGAAACAATTTTGTTTATGAAGCCAGATATAATTTTATCTTTAGGTAACAAAATCAATTTTGTTTATGAAGCCAGTTATAATTATTTTACTTCAGATAACAGAAATAATTTTGTTTATGAAGCCAGTTATAATTTTATCTTTAGATAACAGAAACAACTTTGTTTATGAAGCCAGTTATAATTTTATCTTTAGATAACAGAAACAATTTTGTTTATGAAACCAGTTATAATTTTATCTTTAGATAACAGAAACAATTTTGTTTATGAAGCCAGTTATAATTTTATCTTTAGATAACAGAAACAACTTTGTTTATGAAGCCAGTTATAATTTTATCTTTAGATAACAGAAACAATTTTGTTTATGAAGCCAGTTATAATTTTACCTTCAGATCATAAAACAATTTTGTTTATGAAGTCAGTTATAATTTTATATTTAGATAACAGAAACAATTTTGTTTTTGAAACCAGTTGTAATTTTATTTTTTAGATAACAGAACAATTTTTTTTAAGAAACTAGGTATAATTTTATCTTTAGATAACAAAATCAATTTTGTTTATGAAGCCAGTTATAATTTTACTTCAGATAACAGAAATAATTTTGTTTATGAAGCCAGTTAAAATTTTATCTTTAGATAACAGAAAAAATTTTGTTTATGAAACCAGTTATAATTTCATCTTTAGATAACAGAAATAATTTTGTTTAAGAAACCAGTTATAATTTTATCTTTAGATAACAAAACCAATTCTGTTTATGAAGCCAGTTATAATTTTACCTTCAGATAACAGAAACAATTTTGTTTATAAAAACCAGTTATAATTTTATCTTTAGATAAAACAATTTTGTTTATGAAGTCAGTTATAATTTTATCTTTCGATAACAGAAACAATTTTGTTTTTGAAACCAGTTGTAATTTTATTTTTAGATAACAGAACAATTTTGTTTAAGAAACTAGGTATAATATTATCTTTAGATAACAAAATCAATCTTGTTTATGACACCAGTTATAATTTTATCATTAGATACCAGAATCAGTTTTTTATATTTTATTAAGGAAGCCAGTAATACTTTTTATTTGTAAACAAACAACAACAAAAAACTAGGGAATCAATCACTTTCATATTTTATAATCAACAGTTATACATTTACCCCAAACTATCTTTATTATTATTATTATTATTATTATTATTATTTGAACAATAACATATTTGTAGTCATGCGTGTTAAGTTTTGAGTTACTTTTCTGTTATTTGTGTTTTACAGATGATTTGCCGCTACTGAGAAGTTACGGAAGTATTGGTAAGGAGGTAATGATGCTTATGATAGCTTAGGCTTGAGTTTATGCTTCCTCTTTGCCCGTCACACAAACAAATATATATATATATGTATATATATATATATATATATATATATATATATATTTATATATATATATATATATGTATATATAATATATATATTATATATATATAATTTATGTACACACACATATATGTATATATATGTGTGTGTGTATATATATATATATATATATATATATATATATATATATATATATATATATAGATATATTTATTTATATATATTTAATCATACAATGAAATTACCAAACACTGAAATTCATTCTTGCAGGAATTACTACTATATAATGTACATTATATATATATATATATATATATATATATATATATATATATATATATATATGAGTGTGTATATATATAACTGCATAGGTTATACAGTTTTGTAATTAGATAGTCACACAGTTAAGTGACGGCGTACAGTACACCATAACCTTAATCAATAGTATAATATGCAGGCAAACTTAACACATATGCAACTAATACCGCAGTCATTTTTTAATCATATTAGATTATAATTCTTCCTTAAAAATCACTATCTGAAAACCATCTGTGATGATCTTTCCTTATGCATTTTACAGTGAATAAAAAAACAGTTCTTACATGATCTTATTATAAGTAGTAGTAGTAGTAGTAGTAGTAGTAGTAGTGGTAGTAGCAGTGGTGGTGGTGGTGGTAGTTGTAGTAGTAGTAGTAGTAGTAGTAGTAGTAGTGGTGGTAGTAGTAGTAGTAGTAGTAGTAGTAGTAGTAGTAGTAGTAGTAGTATAACCTCCACAAAGGAATTTAGAAGTTATTTTCTAGATCAAAGATACTTTCCACATAATTTTGTAACTGTATCCGATTAATATTTGTATGAATTTCTAACTTCCAGTTGGCAAAATAATGCAAATTTTCAAGGCCATCTATACAAACGCTTCTGGAAGTTTGTAATGTATGCTAGCTTTTTTTTTCTTTCTTTCTTTTGCTTTCTTTTTTTTTCTTTTTTTTTTGATTATTATTAAATTATGATCACCGTTATCCTTATTAAACTTTACCAACACCATGGCGAGGTTTATTGTCTAATTTTCTATCAATATTGCCATTATTATTATTACTGTCAGTTTTTTTTTATTGGTATAATATAAATTTTTCATTAGTTATTTAATCGATTTGGCTTGAAGATACCGCAATGTACCTTAAGGGTTTGAACCCAAGGGATTACTATTGTGAGCAATTATAAAGGTCACGGTGACGTCGTAATGTCGATAAGTTAGTAAACATGAACATCTTAAACTATATTTTTTTATATTATTTCACTGGACTGTCAATTTTCATCTGGGGCGTAGTTAAAGACACCCCTTCCCCCTGACCCGGGTGAGTTGGTGGCAATTTTAAATGTATACTGGGAGTCCTCAACTTACGCATTGATAGGTTAAAAACTGTTCGTAAGTCGAATTGTGTTAAATCTTGCATTCGAGTAGGTTTAAAGGTCGCTCATGAATGGCAGAGGCAAGGGACAGTGACATTGTCCTAGCAATCAGGACAATGCCCTAGAGACTGACCATTTATCAAATGATCAGCGCCCAAGCCTCCTCTCCACCCAAGCTAGGACCAGGGAGGGCCAGGCACTGGCTGCTGATGACTCAGCAGATAGACCTATAGGCTCCCCCAAACCCCCCAACCTTAGCTCACAAGGATGGTAAGGTTGCAGACACGAATGGCACTAACGAGACTGAGCGGGACTCGAACCCCCGACTGGCAAACACCAGGCAGAGACGTTACCAATCAGGCCACAGCTAACTAATACAGTATGCCTACGATTTTCAGCTTCAAAAGTCATCTAATCCAGTTTCAAAGTGTAAATGTTGTCTTGCTTACTGTATTAAATTATATAATATTGTTTATTACAGTATTACATAATGAACTTTTGATACATTATCTGAGGTTTATGATTTTCGTTGATTTGTGTCCGTATCTCCGACTGTTTGGAAGTCGAATGGTTGTAAGTTGAGGACCCTCCGTACATACTTATCTTCTGACCCTGTTTTGTAGGCCCTCTCTCTTGGAGCCCCCCCCCCCCCCCCCCCTTGGACCCCCCTCTTTTGGAGTCCCCCGAGCATTCTCAACTCCCCTGCCCACCGTTCCCCCTTACCTACGTCCCTGTTTTCCATTCTATTCCATATCAAAGAGGCTTTGTGCAAACTTGCAGCAAATGTTTTTATGTTGAACAGGCTGACATAAGACTTTTTATAGTTTGCTTATGACTTTGTTCTTTTATAGATAGGCGATTTCATGAATGAAACTCTTTGTATAAATGTGTAACCCTTAATTGATAATGGTTTTAGTGGCCTATTGGAAGCGTTCCTGCCTGGCTATCCGCCAGACTGGGGTTCGAGTTACGCTCAAGCTCGAAGGCTTCTTGTAGTGTTTGCAACCTCATCATCATTGTGAGCTAAGGATGGGTGGTTTTGGGGGAGCCTGTAGGTTTACGTGTTGAGTCATCAGCAGCCATTACCTTGATCTCCCTGGTCTTACCTTGGGTGGAGAGGGGCCTTCGGCACTGATCATATGTATATATGGGCAGTCTCATGGACATTGCCCTGCTAGCTAGGGGGTTGTCACTGTCCCTTCGTCCTTTAAACTGTTAAGATATAATGTCGTCGTCCTTTCCTTGATGCCTTAGTACTTGGGTGCTTGAAGAATGGCATGGGGAATGCTTTAGGAAAATAAGATAGTATGAGAACATAGTTTGTACGTAAATATTTCTTGGCATAACGATGATGGTGCCCGGGTCATTTCATGTGCCCCCTCTCGAAATGCCCGGGGTACCTCAAAAACACAGCACAAGAAGTACAATATATTCTAATATTGCTCATTCATAATGTGAAAGGAACATTAAAAACAAAACGGGAATGCATAAATAAACCAGAAATACCTAATCTTAGCTCCTAAGTCAGGTAAAAATTACTCTACTCATTGTTGGTGAATAATGGAATAATGGAATTTTTATTCGATACTCAATATAACTTGGAAAAGGGAAATATTTAACTCAATCTACACATCTACAAGAGCATTTAGAATTTAGCCCAATAACACTAATCGACCTTAAAATCGAGGAAAAATTAAATTTACTCTTATATTCAATTCCTATTCCTCCAAAAAAAAAAAAAAGGGAGAGGATAACTTATGAATATAATTCATACATCTACGCAAACAATTGTTTTCCTAACTCAGTCGTAATGGAATTCCTTCCATCATCATTCTTCCTTCGCCAACAATGACAAATCATCTCTGTGAATACATCAAATGAAAAATAGAGTTTCCTCCTATAAAACATTAGGTCACTGAACTTCCAACAAAATGTGAAGCCCTTAATCATAACAAAGGGATACGACTATGACATTTGAATGTTTTGATCAACCAAAGGTTACAGCATAAACTGGCCTGGGTCTCCCCTTGATATCTCATCCACTAACATCTGGAGAAAGTGCTCAGCATTTCTTCAGTTCGATATTTTGTTCACACCAGGAATGGTGATCTTGAAGTTTCTGGAGAACGAGACAGGAATGATGGTCTTAAAGTTTCTGGAAACCGAAGCCAGGAATGGTGGTCTTAAAGTTTCTGGAGACCAAGACAAGGAAAGATGGTCTTTAAGTTTCTACAGACCAAGACAAGGAATGATGATCTTAAAGTCACTGGAGACTAAGACATGAAATGATGTTCTTAATGTTTCTAGAGACCAAGACAAGGAATGATGGTCTTAAAGTTTATAGAGACCAAGACAAGGAACGATGGTCTTAAAGTTTCTGGAGACCAAGACAAGGAATGATGGTCTTAAAGTTTCTGGAGACCAAGACAAGGAAGGATGGTTTTAAAGATTCTAGAAACCAAGACTAGGTATGATGGTCTTAAGGTTTCTGAAGACTAAGAATGATGGTCTTAAAGTTTCTGGGGACCAAGTAAATAAATTATATGCGAAAGATTATCATATGCATATGTGTATAGGCCTATACTGTGTACGTGTCTAATGTACAGTATGGGGGGGGGTGGATTACACTGTCGAACGGTTCTTCAAACGCTGTTCGACAGACAAGTGTTTGAAGTGATGTTCGAACGTGTGAACGGGGTATTTGGTTGTCGAACACGTTCGTCGAACGGTTTGAAGAAAGTCTGTTCTCGTTAGGCTTTTGTGGTCGGGGCTTCATTATCCACAAACCTTATGCATTTGTGGCTGACTCCACCTCTTCGAACCGTTTGACAAGCAGGTTCGATAACCGGGTTTGAGGAACCGTTTGACCGTGTAAACCCCACTTATTTCATATTGCAAATCCTAATGGGGTAATTGTTTACAACACCACACTCTCCATTTACTCCAAGATAATGCAATCCTGCAGTTCTCATCTTTTTGCACAGTAATTAGGTGGTTATTTAAATTCTGGGAAAGCAATAATTAGCAAGATATGTTGAGGAAGGGGGAAGGGGTTATAAAAAGAAAATAGCTCGGTTTCCTCACTAAACGACTTGGAACTGACATGTCAACATAGTCAAGCAAACAGAATTCGTGATGCCAGCGTACATAAACAGAAGTTCGTGATGCCAGCGTACGTTTGGTGAGGAAACCGAGCTATTTTCTTTTTATAACCCCTTCCCCCTTCCTCAACATATCTTGCTATTCATTGCTTTCCCAGAATTTAAATAACCACCTAATTACAGTGCAAAAAGATGAGAACTACAGGATTGCACTATCTTAGAGTAAATGGAGAGCGTGGTGTTATAAACAATTACCCCTAATGGAAATCCTTCATCTCTTGTCCTGTCCAGTATTAAAGCTATGGAGAATTTCACCTTAACACGAATATTAAAGACCTTAGTGGATATTGTTTGAATATATAGCACTTTATCCTTAAACATTGATTGATTGATTGATTTGAAGTTTTCTGGCATCCTGCTCTTGTTGTTTAAAGATTGTCTATTATAATGTGAGTGGTTTGTCGAAAAATCGTTTTAAAGATCGCTTGTCGGTTACTTTATTAAAACCTAATATTTTGAGTGTAACACATTACTGAATTCAATATTAATCGTGGTTGAATTAAGTTATTCATTTGATTTATTTTTACTAATGGTCTTTACATGCATGAAGTTTTTGAAGCATATTTCCTCTTCTATATATTTATATATATATATATATATATATATATATATATATATATATATATGTATATATATATATATATATATATATATATATATATATATATGTATATGGGTACAATTTTCAGCTAATCTCCAGTGTCTTTAATGTTATTTAGGTTTTAATTAATAGAGTAATTTACAATCTATAATATCTCCTAAGATTAAGTTTACATTTTCTCAGATACCCCCCAAAAATATAGTTATGGAAATCACTGATAGTATTATTCGCCGATCTCTGATCTCTGATAAATATTTAAATAAATGATAGTTAATGGAGGGCTCTTATTATTGTATGAGTTTCTCTAGCCAGAATATCTTTTTTTCATCTAACCATTAAATTATTGGAAGACCTAATGTTTTGCATGTATTCTCCAGCAAATAATTGATAGCATTATTCCTTTTTGTCTGCTCATGCATCTGAAAAGGAGTAGAGTAGAATGGGTGTAAACCTGTTGTTTTTTTTCTCTTTTGCCAAGTTACCACAGTAAATAACTGATTTGGTAATTCCATTCAGTGTGGTAACCTTGTCCCTGTAGACTGAATATGCAATTGCATTAGATTTATCTACAGTGAGACAAGTGTAATATAAGGATTGCAGAGCGTCAGTAAAAGAATTGCAACAGGTAAGCCAAATTTTTGCAATATAATAAGCTAACTTTTTTTCTCACTGATATAGAAGCAAAAATGTAGTAAAAAAAATTACAATACTCACTGAGAGAAACTCATAGCACAAGCTCCATCAAATTTTAAATTTACATCACTAAAAGCTAACTTATATATAAGCATCCGAAGTTGTAAGTTTCATTTTATTTCTGGCATTTCTCTCTTTTCTTTTATTTAGTTTGTACGAATTAATGCGTCATAAAATTGTCATTTAAAAGCATATCAAATTTGTAATTAATGTCCTTTAATTAGTAGTTATTTTATGAATATTTTTTTTTTTCAATCTTGTATGACATCTTTTTCAAAGACCACCTGATGATAAACAAAACACCCGAGACATATTGAATCATCCTTTGGAATACACTAATCCTCCAGCTACCAAACACAACTATATGATAGAAATTTATTACAAATTTACCTAGCAAAGTGGATAGATAGACCTACATACTTGAGCAATGTTGAGAAGTAATTTTTGCTTTTTTTAAATTTTTTTATGATATATAGGAAATTTGAAACGCTACAGCTTACAAAGAAAAGAGAGGTGCAACTAGTTAAATTTCACGGCGTTGAACTTTTTCAAATCTATTAAATGTATTGGATAGAAATATAGATGGTAGATATATAATAAAAAAAAAAAACGAATTAATCCCCCAAAGTAATAGAAATTTAGAATCATATCAAAAGCTGTATTTTTTCAAGTAACTATCGACAATATATGTTAAGATGCAATTTCCTCAGAGGAAATTTAAGAATAAATATATTTTTTAAATGCAGAGATCGATCTTTTTTATATTCTGCCACAATCTTCTAACAAATTCCTTCCTGTTAAAGGTGGAGATGGTATCGCCAAGCCTCCAGAATCTGTAGAAGTGGAAGCTGCCACTACGAGATCAATGGTACCGGAAATGAAGGTAAGGCTGCTTTTAATTGACCTCTTATTTTATGACAAAACATAAGAGGATAGTTTGTATGACCTTTACGTCAAGGAAACTCTAGCCAACTTATGCCAAAGTCATTCTTAAATTCCTTGTTTTTAGTGACTTGCAAGCTGATAGTTTGCATGACTTACGTCAAGAAAACTCTAGCTATCTTATGCCAAAGTCATTCTTAAATTCCTTGTTTTTAGTGACTTGCAAGCTGATAGTTTGCATGACTTACGTCAAGAAAACTCTAGCTATCTTATGCCAAAGTCGTTCTTTAATTCCTTGCTTTTAATGACTTGCAAGAGGATAGTTTGCATGACCTTTACGTCAAGGAAACTCTAGCCAACTTATGCCAAAGTCATTCTTAAATTCCTTGTTTTTAGTGACTTGCAAGCTGATAGTTTGCATGACTTACGTGAAGAAAACTCTAGCTATCTTATGCCAAAGTCGTTCTTTAATTCCTTGCTTTTAATGACTTGCAAGAGGATAGTTTGCATGACTTTTGCGTCAAAGAAACTAGCTATCTTATGCCAAAGTCATTCTTTAATTCCTTGCTTTCAATGACTTGCAAGAGGATAGTTTGCATGACTTTTGCGTCAAGGAAACTCTAGCTATCTTAGGCCAAAGTCGTTCTTTAATTCTTTGCTTCTAATGACTGGCGTTTATGCTGTGATTTGATTACTAAGTTTCAAATCATTTAGACATTTTAAGGTTTTTAGTATTAGTCTATTAGTTGAAGAGTTTTTACCACTTCTATCATAATATTTTGGGATATTTTGGACATAAAATTGCATCACCTAACATAACCTTCCGGTTCCAGTCATCCAGAGATAGTCTCTTATTTATAAGTATTTTACGTAATTAAATTGTGTTCAAAAGAATTTTCCCCTTTCAAAATTTTTCCTTTTCAAAATTTTTCCCTTTCAAAGTTTTCCCCTTTCAATCTTTCCCTTTCAATGTTTTCCCTTTCAGAATTTTCCCCTTTCAAATTTTTTCCCTTTCAGAATTTCCCCCTTTCAAAATGTTTCCCTTTCAGAATTTTTCCCTTTAGGAATTTTTCCTTTTCAGAATTTTCCTTTAACAGAATTTTCTCATTTCAAAATTTTACTCTTTCAGAATTTTCCGCTTTCAGAACTTTCCCCTTTAAAAATTTTCACCCTTTCAGAACTTTATCCTTTCAGAATTTTCCATTTTCAGAACCTTCCAATTTCAAAATTTTCCCTCTTCAGAATTTTCATAGGCATAATCCAGCTAACCTTTATGACAATTTCCCCCCCAAAAATCCCACATTAGACACGACACACTAACCCATTTTCCCGTCTAAACAGGATGAAAACGAATCTCCCTGGACGGTGCCAGTTGGAGTATGCGAGCGGATCAACTGGGCCATAACCTTGCCCCTTGTGGCATTCCATCACTTCACGACCCCAGATTGTCGCACAGAGCGGTTTAGAAGGTGGTTCCTCCTCACCTTTATCCTCAGCATGATATGGATCGCTATGTATTCCTATATTATGGTCTGGATGATCACCATCATAGGTGAGATACCATCATTTGGGGGAGTTTCTAATAATCTGAAAGTACGTAGCTTACAGGAGGAGTTTCTAATTATCTGAAAGTACGTGGCTTACAGGAGGAGTTTCTAATTATCTGAAAGTACATAGCTTACATAAGGAGTTTCTAATTATCTGAAAGTACATAGCTTACATGAGGAGTTTCTTATTATCTGAAAGTACGTAGCTTACATGAGGAGTTTCTTATTATCTGAAAGTACGTAGCTTACATAAGGAGTTTCTAATTATCTGAAAATACGTAGCTTACATGAGGAGTTTCTAATTATCTGAAAATACGTAGCTTACATGAGGAGTTTCTAATTATCTGAAAGTACGTAGCTTACATGAGGAGTTTCTAATTATCTGAAAGTACGTAGCTTACATGAGGAGTTTCTAATTATCTGAAAGTACGTAGCTTACATGAGGAGTTTCTAATTATCTGAAAGTACGTAGCTTACATGAGGAGTTTCTAATTATCTGAAAGTACGTAGCTTACATGAGGAGTTTCTAATTATCTGAAAGTACGTAGCTTACATGAGGAGTTTCTAATTATCTGAAAGTACGTAGCTTACATGAGGAGTTTCTAATTATCTGAAAGTACGTAGCTTACATGAGGAGTTTCTAATTATCTGAAAGTACGTAGCTTACATGAGGAGTTTCTAATTATCTGAAAGTACGTAGCTTACATGAGGAGTTTCTAATTATCTGAAAGTACGTAGCTTACATGAGGAGTTTCTAATTATCTGAAAGTACGTAGCTTACATGAGGAGTTTCTAATTATCTGAAAGTACGTAGCTTACATGAGGAGTTTCTAATTATCTGAAAGTACGTAGCTTACATGAGGAGTTTCTAATTATCTGAAAGTACGTAGCTTACATGAGGAGTTTCTAATTATCTGAAAGTACGTAGCTTACATGAGGAGTTTCTAATTATCTGAAAGTACGTAGCTTACATGAGGAGTTTCTAATTATCTGAAAGTACGTAGCTTACATGAGGAGTTTCTAATTATCTGAAAGTACGTAGCTTACATGAGGAGTTTCTAATTATCTGAAAGTACGTAGCTTACATGAGGAGTTTCTAATTATCTGAAAGTACGTAGCTTACATGAGGAGTTTCTAATTATCTGAAAGTACGTAGCTTACATGAGGAGTTTCTAATTATCTGAAAGTACGTAGCTTACATGAGGAGTTTCTAATTATCTGAAAGTACGTAGCTTACATGAGGAGTTTCTAATTATCTGAAAGTACGTAGCTTACATGAGGAGTTTCTAATTATCTGAAAGTACGTAGCTTACATGAGGAGTTTCTAATTATCTGAAAGTACGTAGCTTACATGAGGAGTTTCTAATTATCTGAAAGTACGTAGCTTACATGAGGAGTTTCTAATTATCTGAAAGTACGTAGCTTACATGAGGAGTTTCTAATTATCTGAAAGTACGTAGCTTACATGAGGAGTTTCTAATTATCTGAAAGTACGTAGCTTACATGAGGAGTTTCTAATTATCTGAAAGTACGTAGCTTACATGAGGAGTTTCTAATTATCTGAAAGTACGTAGCTTACATGAGGAGTTTCTAATTATCTGAAAGTACGTAGCTTACATGAGGAGTTTCTAATTATCTGAAAGTACGTAGCTTACATGAGGAGTTTCTAATTATCTGAAAGTACGTAGCTTACATGAGGAGTTTCTAATTATCTGAAAGTACGTAGCTTACATGAGGAGTTTCTAATTATCTGAAAGTACGTAGCTTACAGGAGGAGTTTCTTATTATCTGAAAATACGTAGCTTACATGAGGAGTTTCTAATTATCTGAAAGTACGTAGCTTACAGGAGGAGTTTCTTATTATCTGAAAATACGTAGCTTACATGAGGAGTTTCTAATTATCTGAAAGTACGTAGCTTACAGGAGGAGTTTCTTATTATCTGAAAATACGTAGCTTACATGAGGAGTTTCTAATTATCTGAAAGTACGTAGCTTACAGGAGGAGTTTCTAATTATCTGAAAGTACGTAGCTTACAGGAGGAGTTTCTAATTATCTGAAAATACGTAGCTTACATGAGGAGTTTCTAATTATCTGAAAGTACGTAGCTTACATGAGGAGTTTCTAATTATCTGAAAATACGTAGCTTACATGAGGAGTTTCTAATTATCTGAAAGTACGTAGCTTACATGAGGAGTTTCTATTAATCTGAAAGTACGTAGCTTACATGAGGAGTTTCTAATTATCTGAAAGTACGTAGCTTACATGAGGAGTTTCTATTAATCTGAAAGTACGTAGCTTACATAAGGAGTTTCTAATTATCTGAAAATACGTAGCTTACAGGAGGAGTTTCTAATTATCTGAAAGTACGTAGCTTACATGAGGAGTTTCTAATTATCTGAAAGTACGTAGCTTACATGAGGAGTTTCTAATTATCTGAAAGTACGTAGCTTACATGAGGAGTTTCTATTAATCTGAAAGTACGTAGCTTACATGAGGAGTTTCTAATTATCTGAAAGTACGTAGCTTACATGAGGAGTTTCTATTAATCTGAAAGTACGTAGCTTACATGAGGAGTTTCTAATTATCTGAAAGTACGTAGCTTACAGGAGGAGTTTCTAATTATCTGAAAGTACGTAGCTTACATGAGGAGTTTCTATTAATCTGAAAGTACGTAGCTTACAGGAGGAGTTTCTAATTATCTGAAAATACGTAGCTTACATAAGGAGTTTCTAATTATCTGAAAGTACGTAGCTTACATGAGGAGTTTCTAATTATCTGAAAGTACGTAGCTTACAGGAGGAGTTTCTAATTATCTGAAAGTACGTAGCTTACATGAGGAGTTTCTAATTATCTGAAAGTACGTAGCTTACAGGAGGAGTTTCTAATTATCTGAAAGTACGTAGCTTACATGAGGAGTTTCTAATTATCTGAAAGTACGTAGCTTACAGGAGGAGTTTCTAATTATCTGAAAGTACATAGCTTACATGAGGAGTTTCTATTAATCTGAAAGTACGTAGCTTACAGGAGGAGTTTCTATTAATCTGAAAGTACGTAGCTTACATGAGGAGTTTCTAATTATCTGAAAGTACGTAGCTTACATGAGGAGTTTCTAATTATCTGAAAGTACGTAGCTTACATGAGGAGTTTCTAATTATCTGAAAGTACGTAGCTTACATGAGGAGTTTCTAATTATCTGAAAGTACGTAGCTTACATAAGGAGTTTCTAATTATCTGAAAGTACGTAGCTTACATGAGGAGTTTCTAATTATCTGAAAGTACATAGCTTACAGGAGGAGTTTCTAATTATCTGAAAGTACATAGCTTACATGAGGAGTTTCTATTAATCTGAAAGTACGTAGCTTACAGGAGGAGTTTCTATTAATCTGAAAGTACGTAGCTTACATGAGGAGTTTCTAATTATCTGAAAGTACGTAGCTTACATAAGGAGTTTCTAATTATCTGAAAGTACGTAGCTTACATGAGGAGTTTCTAATTATCTGAAAGTACATAGCTTACATGAGGAGTTTCTATTAATCTGAAAGTACGTAGCTTACAGGAGGAGTTTCTAATAGCTGAAAGTACGTAGCTTACATGAGGAGTTTCTATTAATCTGAAAGTACGTAGCTTACATGAGGAGTTTCTAATTATCTGAAAGTACGTAGCTTACATGAGGAGTTTCTAATTATCTGAAAGTACGTAGCTTACAGGAGGAGTTTCTATTAATCTGAAAGTACGTAGCTTACATGAGGAGTTTCTAATTATCTGAAAGTACGTAGCTTACAGGAGGAGTTTCTATTAATCTGAAAGTACGTAGCTTACATGAGGAGTTTCTAATTATCTGAAAGTACGTAGCTTACATGAGGAGTTTCTAATTATCTGAAAGTACGTAGCTTACATGAGGAGTTTCTAATTATCTGAAAATACGTAGCTTACATGAGGAGTTTCTAATTATCTGAAAGTACGTAGCTTACATGAGGAGTTTCTAATTATCTGAAAATACGTAGCTTACATGAGGAGTTTCTAATTATCTGAAAGTACGTAGCTTACATGAGGAGTTTCTATTAATCTGAAAGTACGTAGCTTACATGAGGAGTTTCTAATTATCTGAAAGTACGTAGCTTACATGAGGAGTTTCTATTAATCTGAAAGTACGTAGCTTACATGAGGAGTTTCTAATTATCTGAAAGTACGTAGCTTACATGAGGAGTTTCTATTAATCTGAAAGTACGTAGCTTACATGAGGAGTTTCTAATTATCTGAAAATACGTAGCTTACAGGAGGAGTTTCTTATTATCTGAAAATACGTAGCTTACATGAGGAGTTTCTAATTATCTGAAAGTACGTAGCTTACATGAGGAGTTTCTAATTATCTGAAAATACGTAGCTTACAGGAGGAGTTTCTAATTATCTGAAAATACGTAGCTTACATGAGGAGTTTCTAATTATCTGAAAGTACGTAGCTTACATGAGGAGTTTCTAATTATCTGAAAATACGTAGCTTACATGAGGAGTTTCTAATTATCTGAAAGTACGTAGCTTACATGAGGAGTTTCTATTAATCTGAAAGTACGTAGCTTACATGAGGAGTTTCTAATTATCTGAAAGTACGTAGCTTACATAAGGAGTTTCTATTAATCTGAAAGTACGTAGCTTACATGAGGAGTTTCTAATTATCTGAAAGTACGTAGCTTACATGAGGAGTTTCTATTAATCTGAAAGTACGTAGCTTACATGAGGAGTTTCTAATTATCTGAAAATACGTAGCTTACAGGAGGAGTTTCTAATTATCTGAAAGTACGTAGCTTACATGAGGAGTTTCTAATTATCTGAAAGTACGTAGCTTACATGAGGAGTTTCTAATTATCTGAAAGTACGTAGCTTACATGAGGAGTTTCTATTAATCTGAAAGTACGTAGCTTACATGAGGAGTTTCTAATTATCTGAAAGTACGTAGCTTACATGAGGAGTTTCTATTAATCTGAAAGTACGTAGCTTACATGAGGAGTTTCTAATTATCTGAAAATACGTAGCTTACAGGAGGAGTTTCTATTAATCTGAAAGTACGTAGCTTACATGAGGAGTTTCTAATTATCTGAAAGTACGTAGCTTACAGGAGGAGTTTCTAATTATCTGAAAGTACGTAGCTTACATGAGGAGTTTCTATTAATCTGAAAGTACGTAGCTTACATGAGGAGTTTCTAATTATCTGAAAATACGTAGCTTACATAAGGAGTTTCTAATTATCTGAAAGTACGTAGCTTACATAAGGAGTTTCTAATTATCTGAAAGTACGTAGCTTACAGGAGGAGTTTCTAATTATCTGAAAGTACGTAGCTTACATGAGGAGTTTCTAATTATCTGAAAGTACGTAGCTTACAGGAGGAGTTTCTAATTATCTGAAAGTACGTAGCTTACATGAGGAGTTTCTAATTATCTGAAAGTACGTAGCTTACAGGAGGAGTTTCTAATTATCTGAAAGTACATAGCTTACATGAGGAGTTTCTATTAATCTGAAAGTACGTAGCTTACAGGAGGAGTTTCTATTAATCTGAAAGTACGTAGCTTACATGAGGAGTTTCTAATTATCTGAAAGTACGTAGCTTACATGAGGAGTTTCTAATTATCTGAAAGTACGTAGCTTACATGAGGAGTTTCTAATTATCTGAAAGTACGTAGCTTACATGAGGAGTTTCTAATTATCTGAAAGTACGTAGCTTACATAAGGAGTTTCTAATTATCTGAAAGTACGTAGCTTACATGAGGAGTTTCTAATTATCTGAAAGTACATAGCTTACAGGAGGAGTTTCTAATTATCTGAAAGTACATAGCTTACATGAGGAGTTTCTATTAATCTGAAAGTACGTAGCTTACAGGAGGAGTTTCTATTAATCTGAAAGTACGTAGCTTACATGAGGAGTTTCTAATTATCTGAAAGTACGTAGCTTACATAAGGAGTTTCTAATTATCTGAAAGTACGTAGCTTACATGAGGAGTTTCTAATTATCTGAAAGTACATAGCTTACATGAGGAGTTTCTATTAATCTGAAAGTACGTAGCTTACAGGAGGAGTTTCTAATAGCTGAAAGTACGTAGCTTACATGAGGAGTTTCTATTAATCTGAAAGTACGTAGCTTACATGAGGAGTTTCTAATTATCTGAAAGTACGTAGCTTACATGAGGAGTTTCTAATTATCTGAAAGTACGTAGCTTACAGGAGGAGTTTCTATTAATCTGAAAGTACGTAGCTTACATGAGGAGTTTCTAATTATCTGAAAGTACGTAGCTTACAGGAGGAGTTTCTATTAATCTGAAAGTACGTAGCTTACATGAGGAGTTTCTAATTATCTGAAAGTACGTAGCTTACAGGAGGAGTTTCTAATTATCTGAAAGTACGTAGCTTACATGAGGAGTTTCTATTAATCTGAAAGTACGTAGCTTACAGGAGGAGTTTCTAATTATCTGAAAGTACGTAGCTTACAGGAGGAGTTTCTATTAATCTGAAAGTACGTAGCTTACAGGAGGAGTTTCTAATTATCTGAAAGTACGTAGCTTACAGGAGGAGTTTCTATTAATCTGAAAGTACGTAGCTTACATGAGGAGTTTCTAATTATATGAAAGTACGTAGCTTACAGGAGGAGTTTCTATTAATCTGAAAGTACGTAGCTTACATGAGGAGTTTCTAATTATCTGAAAGTACGTAGCTTACAGGAGGAGTTTCTAATTATCTGAAAGTACGTAGCTTACATGAGGAGTTTCTATTAATCTGAAAGTACGTAGCTTACATGAGGAGTTTCTAATTATCTGAAAGTACGTAGCTTACAGGAGGAGTTTCTATTAATCTGAAAGTACGTAGCTTACATGAGGAGTTTCTAATTATCTGAAAGTACGTAGCTTACAGGAGGAGTTTCTTATTATCTGAAAGTACGTAGCTTACATGAGGAGTTTCTAATTATCTGAAAATACGTAGCTTACATGAGGAGTTTCTAATTATCTGAAAATACGTAGCTTACAGGAGGAGTTTCTATTAATCTGAAAGTACGTAGCTTACATGAGGAGTTTCTAATTATCTGAAAGTACATAGCTTACAGGAGGAGTTTCTATTAATCTGAAAGTACGTAGCTTACATGAGGAGTTTCTAATTATCTGAAAGTACATAGCTTACAGGAGGAGTTTCTTATTATCTGAAAGTACGTAGCTTACATGAGGAGTTTCTAATTATCTGAAAATACGTAGCTTACATGAGGAGTTTCTAATTATCTGAAAATATGTAGCTTACAGGAGGAGTTTCTAATAGCTGAAAGTACATAGCTTACATAAGGAGTTTCTAATAATCTTAAAGTACATAGCCTACATAAGGAGTTTCTAATTATCTGAAAATTCGTAGCTTACATGAGGAGTCTCTAATAGCTGAAAGTACATAGCTTACATGAGGAGTATCTAATAGCTGAAAGTACATAGCTTACAAGAGGAGTTTCTAATAATCAGAAAGGACATAGCTTACATAAGGAGTATCTAATAGCTGAAAGTACATAGCTTACATGAGGAGTTTCTAATAATCAGAAAGGACATAGCTTACATAAGGAGTATCTAATAGCTGAAAGTACATAGCTTACATGAGGAGTTTCTAATAATCAGAAAGGACATAACTTACATAAGGAGTTTCTAATATTCTAAAAGGACTTTCATAATTTACACAAGTCTTTCTTCATTGTTTATTTTACCTTCTTAATGATATTTTGATATTTTATAGTTTTTATTCAATACTTGCTATGTATTGTTTATTTATTTCGTTATTTCCTCTCCTCACTGAGGTGTTACATCTGTTGGATCCTTTGGGATGTTTTAATCCTGCTTTTTCAACTAGGGTTTGAAGTTAGCTATCAATAATAATAATAATAATGATAATAATAATAATAATAATAATAATAATAATAATAATAATAATAATAATAATGATACTAATAATAGCCTTGTGACCCTTATGTTAAGTTTCTACTCTTCTTGCAGTTGATTTTCACAATTTTGAAAACAATAAAAAAAGTAATCATGGAGCTCTTTATGTGATCAGAATGTTCATACATTAATTAATTTGCAAGTCATATTTTTTATATATCCACTTCAACTTTCATCCCAAGACAAGCTTATGATTCCTATCAGAACCCTGTAATGCAAGTTCAGTCCTAAACACAAATATTAAATGCATGATTTCTGCGGTAAATCATGCTCATTACGACATCACCAGATCATTGTCCTGCTAGGGCAATGTCACTGTCCCTGGCCTCTGCCATTCATGAGCGACCTTAAGCCTTTAATGATTCTATCGAGAGAAATATGCTGGATAATATTTAAGTTACTTTCATAACAGCATGATTTTTTATTTAAGCTCTAATTTGGTGTTCTTTGACACCTTATTCTTATGTTCCTCTTTCCTTAAATTAGACTTAACGTCTTCTGTAAGTCTAAAGTATTAGCTCCAGTTAAGTTTCAAATTCTTCTGTTCATACCTTGATACAGATACACAAAGACAAATGTCTAAACGTACACATAAACGCCAACCCATACACGCACATATATATATACACACACACACACACATATATATATATATATATATATATATATATATATACATATATATGTAAATAGTTTGTTATATAGATAGAGAGATAGATAGATTTTATACATGAAAGTATTTTGTGTGTATATATATATATATATATATATATATATATATATATATATATATATATTATATATGTATATATATGTGTGTGTATATATATATATATATATATATATATATATATATATATATATATATATATATATATATTATAATTCAGTATGTGTATTTTACCTTTACTCTCCATTTTATATTGGCAATGTCAAATATCAGGATTCAACATTTGATACGAAAGAACGTGTCGCAAAGTAACGGAAAAGAAAAGGAAAGGGAAATGTATAATGTTTATTCACGTTCAATTTAACCAACTAAACGTGTAAACCAATAAGATTTATTTATTCATTTTGTCATTTTCTTTCAGGTTTCACCCTGGGCATACCCGACACAGTCATGGGTCTTACATTAATCGCAGTTGGAGTGTCTGTTCCAGACGCGCTTTCGTCTTTATGCGTTGCTAAACAAGGCAAGTGGTTCGTCATTTTGATTAGAATTCACCAAAAAAAAAAAAAAAAAAAAAAAAAAAAAAACAATTATAGATATATTCCTATACGTCATGTTTTTATGTCGAACAGGTTGACTTGATTCTCTCTGCATTGTTTGTTGTATGACAGATCTATTTTAATGTTGTTGCTGATGTTAAGGTATTTTATACATATTTTTTTGTTTTTAGATTGTTTCTTATATAGTATATTTATTTCCTTATTTCCATTCCTCACTGGGGGTTGGAGCCCTTTGGCTTATAGTATCCTGCTTGTTCCAACTAGGGCTTTAGCTTAGCTGATAATAATAATAATGATAATAATAATGATAATGATAATAATAATAATAATGATAATAATAATAATAATAATAATAATAATAATAATAATAAACGTGAATTTTATTTGTTCCATAAGAAATTAAAAAAAACAGAATTTAAGCAAAAATTCTCAATTTACGAGAAGAAAGAGAACTATAAAAGTTATTGGTTAAATAGGAAAAATGAAAAAAACAGAAGTATGAACAATGATTGTGGGAGATCATATTACTGTTTAGGTATTGAAGAAAAAGGGCTGTTCATTGACAAACCTGGAACTCGTGCCAAATTCAATAATAAAAATAAAAAAAAGCACAAAGTGCAGACCTCCACCACGGCAGCTTTTTTCTCGAAACCAGCTACCTTTTCCCAGAATCAATTTAGACCGTAGGTGTATTTGAAGTCTGTGACAACCATGTGTGAACTTGGAGCTGTGGTCACTTCCACGTCTCGACATAACAATTAATTCCTGAAGGTTTCAGTACTCTATGAGTAGAATTGTGGACAGGAAATTGTTCTTAAACAAAGAGACAAACGGAAAAATAGAGGCGAAAACATAACCTCGTCCTAACTTCGTTGGTGGAGGTAACAATATGGTAATTGAGATAATAGAAAGAAGTCTTTGTCTGACAAGAAAGACTAAACTGAAAAATAGCTACCAGTGAATGCATGAGTCTCAGTGGTACAATAGTTGCTTGAAAGATACAAAATAAATAATTAAAATTCAAAATAAAAGGTTTCTTGTATCTAATTTAAATGATACACCTGGAGCGGATGAAGACCTTGATGTGCTCATGAGAGAATTCAGTGTGTTTGAAATCGAGGCTATCATGAGAAAACTCAGGAGATGGAAAACCCCTGGTTACGATGGAATAACTGCTGAGATGATACTGGCTGAAAATATAGTGACTCACATAATAGCCTAGCCTAGCCTAGCCAAGCCTAGCCTAGCTTAGCCAAGCCAAGCCAAGCCTAGCTTAACTTAGCTTAGGTTAGCCAAGCCTAACCTAACCTAACCTAACCTAATTAAATTAGTATGTTATGAGTTACCATCATCAAACAGTCATCTCCATTGAGGTAAAGTAATGATTTCCACTGTTGCAGGTTTTGGAGACATGGCAGTGAGCAACGCCATTGGCAGTAATGTCTTCGACATCTTGCTGTGTTTAGGGCTTCCTTGGTTCCTCAAGACAGCTGTAGTTTACCCCGGAACCACCGTCCCTGTGGAAAGCAGAGGTATTGTATTTTTTGTAAAGATTAACTTCTTTCATGATGCCATTAATTTTTCATTTTAAATATATTAAATTTCTTTTCAAAGATTTGCCGGAGGACACAGTGTAATTCAATTAAGCATCTGTTTACTTGTGGAGGAGAAGTCAATCTTATTCAGTGTATAAATTACGAAAACTTTGCTCTGAATTGAAGATGGAAAGTGGTCATTAATCTTAAAAAAGATTCTTTCCTATGTTAAAAACTCGTGACTATAGTTTTTTCATGTTTTTTTTTTTAATTGAGTAATGAAAGGTAATTAAATTTTCATTAGCATTTAAGCATTATTTTTGGTGAATTCTTGATTCACTCTTTTTCTTCTAAAGTTAATGGAAGCAAAAAGAAAAAAACTTTCAGTAGACGGTGTATTATTCTTTCTGTATGGTGACAAATATTTCAATCAATGGCCTTACTTAGACTAAAGAAAATAAAGGGGCTATCATATTCACTAAACAGTTGATACCACAGTGTACTAACATTTAACATAGTTAACTTTCATTTTTGGGCTCAAGCCATGTCGTCCTGATGGAAGGTTCCTGTAGGCAGCTTTCTCAGGGATATTTAGCTACAGAACAAGCTAAATATCCCTTAGAAAGCTGCCTAAAGGAACCTTCCATTAGGACGACATGGCCATCTCACACAAAAATAGATTTTTCGCTTTGCTTCAAAATCGGTTTTTTTTTTTTTCCATACGATTAACCATTTAGGCTGGTTTCTTATCCCCCCCCCCCCCCTTCGAATTATGTTCTCTGATTGAACACTAAATGAAAAATGTATAAATTAGTATCTTATCTTTTTTTCTCTGAAGTTATTCGTTTAGTGTGAGGAGACGATTTGCCATAAATAACTGTGTTTATGTATTAGCAAGTAATAGAGTTTGATGCGCTGTACTACGAGTATAACTATATTCATACTCGAACTTAGAAATGGTTACATAGAACCAAATACGTTCGGATTCCATATTTTATTTTTCTAATAATAACCATTAAATTGTTTGTCATCATCAGATCATCCAGTAACAAAGGAAACAAACATTACTTGCCACCATTTACACTAAAGTATTGAAACGTCAAAATTGAGTGTCTCGTTCATTCTCTTATGTATTATCTTCTTGCAGTTTTCGACAGGTATTATTGTATGTAAATAAAGTGTAATAAGTTGAACATTTACCTCAGAAAGAAAATGTCTTATTCTGTTGAAGGCACGGAAATGATAACTGAGAATTTCTCTGTTATGCTTACACACATTAATGCTCTCGTACCTGTACTTTTATCAGGGATAGATTATTTCAGCTTTTATCAATGATAAACGAAATGTAAAATCATTTATATCAACCTAGATTAAAAGACTTATCACCCTCAATCCACCTGAAAACAGTTTGTACAGAGTAACAAGAGGAGAAAACAAGTAGAACAGAGTAGCCATCAGTGCAAGTGGTGTGTTAGAGTGGGATAACTGGAACAAACTAGCAGGGTTTAAACTTTCAAAGTAATTACCTTAGTTTGAGGTAATTTGCATGGTTTCAAGGTAGTTCTAAGGTAATTTCGTTTTTACTAGCTTACAATTTAAGAAAATTGGAAAAGGTTTTAAGGTAATCTAAGGTAAAAAGCAGCAGCATTTAATGTAATGGCCACATTTAAACCCTGCAAACAAATTGAAGGACAGTCACCAGATGTGTGTGGTGAGCTTGGTTACCTTATACTAATATCTATCAGTCAAGATCTGAATGATTATTACAGTTAGTGATAAAAAGTAAAGCAGTGCTTCATACTCAACACTTGGAAGTAAGCAAACTACTGTATGGTTTCATTGCATCTGCAAAAAAATGATTATTTAGAAAAGAAAAATTATCAAATGTAATGTTTACAACACAGTGAATCTAAAAGGGGCCAATGGAAAAGGTTACTGGCATCACTCCAATTGGATAGATTCTTTGAGGTTTTGTAATCTCAATCAGATGGAAAATGAACAGTCACTTATATAAGTTGGTGGATGTCTGCGTCTTTGAGAGAGAGATTTCCATTTCACCCCTTTCTGGACGACAGGTGTCTGGGAGCGCGAAATAGGTAGTTTATTATTTGATCGGTTTCGCGCTCCTAGTAACCTGTCGTCCAGAGAGCGGTGAAATGGTAATCTCTCCCAAATACCTGGACATCCATCAACGTATATGAGTGACTGAACATGGTGGACTTGTTTAACCACAAGATACCTATGGAGTAGTTTAGCCATGTTAATTGGTCTTGTTAACAGTGTCTCCCATTCAGTTAATAACAGAGGAAAAATGAAATCACTGGAAGTTGAAGTAAAATACATACGTATTGAGCATTAGCTCTGCTTAATATTGATTCAGCATAAAATGCAATTAACTGAAATCTGTTTGACTTCTTATTTTCTCAGAAACATATCCAGCCGATGTCGTCAGTGTCTCATCATAACATAAGCAAGTCTTATTACGCCACGACAGTGGCAGCAAAGGATGCTCAGATACAGATGAGAATATCATTTGGATTAAGATATTTATGACTTTTTCCTATGAGACTTGACCAACTTAGGTTCACTGAATTCATAAGTCTGGTTCTTTTTGGAATGATATTAGAATTATTTCGTCTACATCAAGAAATACTTCATTTATATAAGAGACTTTGCATGACAAGTCCCAGATGAGCGAGTACCTTTTTATTACATTGGGTCATCAAGCCATTTCCCTTAACAAGGAATGGCTTCAGAGAACAACACAAGTTATTGCCACATTCATCCTATAACTGCTGAATTGTGGATAAACCTTTTGTGCAGGAAAACTTCCAAAAAATTGGTCCCTTCATATATTTACGCAAACGCCTCATTAATAGGGTGTTAAATCCCCTGACAGACATTGCGTCATTCAACCCTATATTGCACGCACTCAGAGCCCTTCCATTCCAATGAGCTTTTATCTCCATCAAACCATCCCAAGTCTATCCTGTCATACTGCCCCTTCGCAATTCTGAATAAAACAACTTTTTCTCTAACTTATTCTCATCCATTCTCTCTCCTTGACCGAACCGCTTCCAAGTAATCCGATTCATCTATACACTCTCTTTGACCGAACTGCCTCCATGTAATCTGATTCATCCATTCTCTCTCCTTGACCGAACTGCCTCCAAATAATCTGATTCATCCATTCTCTCTCCTTGACCAAACTGCCTCCATGTAATCTGATTCATCCATTTTCTCTCCATGACCGAACCGTATCCAAGTAGTCCGAGTCATCATTCTCTCTCCTTGACCAAACTGCCTCCAAGTAATCTGATTCACCTATTCGCTCTCCTTGACCAAACTGCCTCCCAAGTAATCTGATTCATCCATTCTCTCTCCTTGACCGAATTGCTTCTAAATAACCCAATTCATCCATTCTCTCTCCTTGACCAAACCGCCTCCAAGTAATCGGATTCATCCATTTTCTCTCCATGACAGAACCGTGTCCAAGTAATCCGAGTCATCCATTCTCTCTCCTTGACCAAACCGCCTCCAAGTAATCCTATTCATCCATTCTCTCTCCTTGACCAAACCGCCTCCAAGTAATCCGATTCATCCATTCTCTCTCCTTGACCAAACCGCCTCCAAGTAATCCGATTCATCCATTTTCTATTCTTTACCGAACTCTCCAAGTAATCTAATTCATGTATTCTCTCTCATTGACCGAACCACCTCCAAGTAATCCGATTCCTCCATTCACTTATCCTAACATTTCAACCACCTCCAAATAACCTCATATTTCTCTCTCTATCAATTCTTCTTACACACATATACTAAACATACAATTCATCACAATTGCTGCAACACTTTTTCATCCATTTGAATTAAACTTAAGTACTTCACTTCATAGGGAAAGGTTGGTTTATCAATCCCTTCTTGAGTTGCGCCATAGCTTAGACAAATTAAGACTCTTACTAAGATTTTATGCACGTTAAACTACCTTCTTTTTTATTCTTCTATTAAATGACTCACTTCGTGTCTCATCTTGCCATTATCTGTTATATATACACCGCAGTGCTTTTACAAATCAATTACTTTTATTCTTCTTCCATCCATCCTAGCATTCATTACTCCATTTTATTGATTTCCATATACTCTAATTACCATACTGTTAATTCCATTTTCTTTCAACATCCTCTTCTTGCGGCCACTCTTATTTGCTCACTATTTTTTGCAATTTCTCTTTACTGTCCCCAATCAGCTGAGCATCATCTGTAAACATCAACCGTTCCTTACCTCATTCCCAACTCATTTTCTTATCCCACACCTCTGTGCCAACATCCAGACCTTTCCTGAACCTCTGGCTTCACTCCATCTGTAATGATTTTGAACAGCCACAGAGAAATTACTCACCCTCGTCCCACGCTCACTTTAATACCAAATCAGTCATTCTACTACCGACATACTCTTACACGTATCGACTTCTCCATCATAAAAAAAAAAATAGAAAATTACAATTCCTCTCAACTACTTCCAATCCATATCATTTTTGATAATCTCTACTTTATTTCCCTATCGATTCCGTCTTAAGATTTTTCTAAGTACATGTATGGCAAAAATGAATTTTTACCTTTCCTTTCAAACATTTTCCATAACTGTTTCATAACAAACAATTGATCCTCCCATCATCTTCCTTGTCTAAACCCACAACGCTCGTACCCATACGTACTTTCTCAAATAAAATCCTACCTGGTATAATAAGTAATGATATGTCCCAATAATTTTAATTGCCTGATCACTTTAACATTAATACAACCGAACCCTTATTCCTCTTATCTATTCATTTGGGACCTTTCCCTTAGCCAAGTATACCTTACTAACCTTAGTCAGCCACCATGCGAGAGTATCTCACTATTAATCTCATCCATTCCATTGGTTTTCTTTTGTCCAACTTCTTGATAGCCTTTCTTACATCCTTTGACAGTCATTTCCACAAGCATTCCCACCCTTACACTAATACACTAATCCTTTCAATTCTTGCATCATTCTCCTCTGGCTCTCTTCTATCGCCCACATTCAAACAAACCTTCAAATTACTAATTCTACCGTCAGATGACTGTACTTACATCTGATAGCATTTTTCTACTTGCAACTTTATTCTGAGATCTATTTACTGATTAACAATCTTTTTCGCTGCATTTTACTTCTAGGTAAAGGAACCTTTTTTTCTCTCTGAATCTTTCCTTCACTTCCCCTGCTATCTTTTATTACTAAGGATTCGCCTCTCTCACTTCATCCTTGACTACGTTATCCACCCTCTTTTATCCTGGCACCTCATCAATTTAATCACGCAAATGCTTCTTAAATAGTTTCCTTCATTCCTTCACTTGAACCGTTTTATCTATTTCTTCTGGCAATGACTATTTTCATTCCTTTTTTAACCTCTTATACTTACATATAATAATCCCTCTTAATTTCCATTTCCTGATTATGGCAAGGAAAACCTCTGCAAAAATGTCCCTAAGTTCATTTATTTTCTTCTTAATTTTTTTTATTTCCTTATTTAACTAATTTTCCATTAGGTATAGATACATTTATTTCACATCCTTCATCTATTTTCATATATAATCTTTTTACTTCCTTGTTTAACTAATTTTTTCATTAGGTATAGACACATTTTTTTCACATCCTTCATCTATTTTCTTCTTATATAATCTTTTTACTTCCTTATTTAACTAATTTTTTCATTAGGTATAGACACATTTTTTTCACATCCTTCATCTATTTTCTTCTTATATAATCCTTTTACTTCCTTATCTAACTAATTTTTCATTAGGTATAAACACATTTTCACATCCTTCATCTATTTTCTTCTTATATAATCCTTTTACTTCCTTATCTAACTAATTTTTCATTAGGTATAGACACATTTTCACATCCTTCATCTATTTTCTTCTTATATAATCCTTTTAATTCCTTATTTAACTAATTTTTCATTAGGTATAGACACATTTTCACATCCTTCATCTATTTTCCTCTTATATAATCCTTTTACTTCCTTATTTAACTAATTTTTCATTAGGTATAGACACATTTTTCACATCCTTCATCTATTTTCTTCTTATATAATCCTTTTACTTCCTTATTCAACTGATTTTTCATTAGGTATAGATACATTTTTCACATCCTTCATCTATTTTCTTATATAATCTTTTTACTTCCTTATTTAACTAATTTTTCATTAGGTATAGACACATTTTTCACATCCTTCATCTATTTTCTTCTTATATAATCTTTTTACTTCCTTATTTAACTAATTTTTTCATTAGGTATAGACACATTTTTTTCACATCCATCATCTATTTTCTTCTTATATAATCTTTTTACTTCCTTATTTAACTAATTTTTCCTTAGATTTAAGACACATTTTTTCACATCCTTCTCCAACTCATATCTCTCTTGGCTTTAGTCTCAACCAAATAATGTTAGATGTACAGTACATGCGGCCACTCTTCTTGACACTTTTGCAAGCATTAGCTTACCCTTATATATTATTCTGTACTAATGAATAGTCAGGCAAACTTTTCCTAACCACACAAGTCCACATGTATGTATCTTTATATATATATATATATATATATATATATATATATATATATATATATATATATATACATATGTGTGTGTGTGTGTGTGTATTTATACTGTATGTATAAATATATATAGACATATATGTGTATTTATGTATATATATAATATATATATATATGCATGTGTGTATATATAACGCATATACGTGCATGTACGCTTGTATATATATATATATATATATATATGTGTGTGTGTGTGTGTGTGTGCGTATACTGTATGTATGAATATATATAGACATATATATATATATGTATATGTGTGTATATATATGCATGTGTGTATGTATAACGCATATACGTGCATGTATGCTTGTATGTATATATATATATATATATATATATATATATATATATATATATATATATATGGGTGTGGGTGTGTGAAAGCATTTTGCTTATGTAGTGCTAAAATTGTTGAATTAATACTTTCTCCACTGCTTCATATTCTTTATAAATTGGTTTGTCGACAGGAGATCATCAGATCATCGCAGAAGAATATATACATCACATATTGTAACTGTTCAAACAGAATAAAAATTGAAAAAAAAATTACTAGAACAGTATTAACAAACTGCATTCTCACATATGCATGTCTAGTCAATAGATATTACTATTTTTTTTATATTTTATAATAATAAATATCCTTCAAAGACAGCAGTCCTTTCGTGCCTGAAATATTCGTGTTTACCATTTTGCAATATGACGAAACATGGTAATCATTGTGACATTCCTTTCAATTTCAAAATATTTATAATTTAGAAATATACTTCCCCAAAACGTATGCTGGAAACCAGCTCTGTTAAACCCTTTTTTTTTTTTTTTTTTTTTTTTTTTTTTTTTTTTTTTTTTTTTTTGCATGGCACGTTTTACCACAGACAATATCGTTATTAGCCCTCTACCGCTTTCCTTTCCTCACTGGGCTATTTTCCCTGTTGGAGCCTCTGGGCTTATAGCACCCTTCTTTTCCAATTAGGGTTTGTTACTTAGCAAGTAATGATAATAATAATAATAATAATAATAATAATAATAATGATAAAACAAATTTTGAATGGCCCAGATGAAATTAGTTGAACAAAATCTTCGAAGCAAATCAAGGATATGCCCTTGGCATCATGGCTCGTTCTGTGCAGAATATTTTTTATATTTTTCAATTTTTACCCGATGACTCGTAGACTAATCTAATTATAGATCTTGAATAACTAACCTAAGCTTCAAAACTCGCTTTCATTGCTGTTCACATGACGAAGGTAATATATCACGTATTGATTGTTCAATTTAAAGCCCTTCTCTCCAGAGTAGGACACGTTCTTTATATCTGAAAGTATTATAAATCATTGTCAATCTGTAGGAAAAGTGGAATTAGTCATAATGAACAACACCAATACGTATTATTATAAATATTCTTTGTAGGTTTCTTATGATGATGTTAGATTTTATAAAGATGATTACAATCATAAAGTTATAATAAATAATTGCATTTAATAGGATAAGGAAGCGAGTAAATATAATTACTTTTTAATTATTAAACTAAACGAAAATATTCTTAATTTTGAATTTCTTTATTTTACTGCACAGAGTCCGTACCTGGCCAGAGGAACTAAGCAATTGAATAAAAACGAATAATCGAAAGGCATATGGAAAATGAATAAGAAATAGAGATTTATTATTCAATTTGAACGAAATATTATACAAGAGGGGAATTCATTCGATAGAAATATAATTTTCGAAAAGCCTCTCTCAACAGCCAACTGAAATTTTCACTCTGGTCCTTTCTGATATAAAATTGTCACTTAATTTCTTAGGCTATTCCTTTAAACAAAGTCTTTTTATAAGAACTTCATGGCTAAATTCATGGGGTCTTTCTCTACTTAGCTTAATTACAGTTAGCTGTAGTAAGGGATTATAAAAGGAGGTAGATAATAACAATGATTTAATGGTTAGGGAATTATACATATATATATATATATATATATATATATATATATATATATATATATGTGTGTATGTGTGTGTGTCTGTGTGTGTGTGTATATATATATACATATATATGTTTATCTAAGCATAATTTATATACATATATGATGTATATACAACATATATATGCAGTATATATATATATATATATATATATATATATATATATGAATATGTATATATATATATATATATATATATATATATATTTATATATATATGTATTAAATGTATATGTATGTATATATAAAATATAATATATATATAGTATATATGTATATATATATATATATATATATATATATATATATACATACATATATATAGTACTAAAACACTTGCTGCATCAATTATTTTAAGACAATAATTTCTAGTTTTCTGTATCTTCTTTTCTTCAGAGCTAGAAATTTTTTAAGGAAAGGCAGATTTCATTACAGTGCCACTCCATTTATTCCATTTTCACCGACAGCTGATTTTATCCATGGTCTTTTCATTATGCATTATTCATTAAAAACAACCGTATATATGGCACCTACAGTAAATTCAAACGTTACTAATCTCCAATTGCCGTTTTTTTTTTTTTTTTTTTTTTTTTTTTTTTTTTTTTTTTTTTTTTTTTTTTTTTCTCAAGCTCGAAACTCCGTAGGAAAAGTCGAACATTGCAATCATGTTATACATCAATTCCGCGGAAGTCTGTTGCTGCCATTAGCTTGTGGCTTTCATCTGGATCGTGTTGGCTGAACAATGAAAGTCAAGCCTAATTATTGAGGAAGTAAGCTCGGGTGTCATATGTATATCCGCGTTTGATATATAATATATATATATATATATATATATATATATATATATATATATATATATATATATATATATATATAAATTCATATATTTATATATATATATATATATATATATATATATATATATGTTACGGTCATTTTGAGGAATTGGTCATTTTGCAAACTGCCCGGTCATTTTGGAAAATGACCAAAATATCTGTCAGTATGCAAAATGCCTAAATAATTGTGGTCATTTTGGAAAATGACCAGAAGTTTGGTCATTTTGCAAAATGACCATTAGTATCGTTGGTCATTTTGTAAAGTTACCCCAATAGCTGCTGGTCATTATGCAAAAATAAACAAATAGTAACTTAAAATTTATTAGGAAAAGTCTAAGTATTAATAAAGGTGTGCGTTTTATTTATTCAACATTAAAGACTGCTATTGGAGATTAGAGATAATTATTAGACAAAGAAGGGTTTCTAAAAAATGTTTTTAGCACAGGTAAAGCAATTTTTAGTTCAGTATGAGACCATCATACTTAAGCTTCTAGATAATTCCTTTAGCTTTTTACGTAAATTAAATATTGTTTTTTTTTCTAGTAGCTTCCCACTTGTTTTAATTAACGTCATTACCTTCTGCTCTAATCCTTATTCATTGCTAACTGTTTTGCAGTGCTTTTTCCAGTGTATGAAGTTGAGTCCCAAGAAAACTCAAAGTATGATTGTAATTAGGTCAAGGACTGTTTCTCCTCAACATCTGGATCACAGCACTGATATGGTTGCTTCAACTTTGACTCTTTTAAAGTATTAGGTGTAATTCTTGACAGCACATTTACTTTGTAGGACTACATTAAGTCTTGCTCTTCTTCAATTACCAAAAAAATGTTAGAACATTGAAAGAACTAAAACTGAACTTGAAAATTATTTTAACATTTATCAAAATTAGCATTATCTGACTTGTTTGAACAGAAGTTGCTGCATTTACATCTGCTGTTGCACAATACTTCGTTTTTGAAGCATTTACAGCGTCTGCTCTGACATTACTGGGTGCAGCTACACTTACTGTTCCCCTGGCCATGTCCCATCGAGTCTGCAATAGCTACCTCTTGCAGACTGACTTCGCGATCTTTTATTACCTCTTCGAGTGACATAAATTTTTCAGCACATAAAGTAAACTGATTCCGTCTGTGCACCTGTGCACCATGTTTTGTCCCTAGTTTGTAAGTTCCACCTCCCATTGTCTCAGTTATAATTGCCTTTGTATTAGCAAACTCCGCTCGTCCACGGTCAACAAGTGGAATAGGAACCATGACAGTGTCCCCTGCAAATTCTGGCTTGAAACGCTGTACTGATTTATCCTCCATTTTTTTAGCTTGCTTCTCTTGTATTTTCGATTCCCTTCGTTCAGCCTGAATGCTACGATTTCTTTTGCATAGGCAACAGAACACAGGGTCATCAACATTGTCATTTACAGTTGAACAACACTGACCAGAAGGATGACATGGAATGTTTTGACCACACGAGTTGCAATTTATGGCACAACTTTCAGCACTTCTCCCCCTGTTCTACATTTTGATCTTCTTCATTAACAAAACACAGAGCTTCTGCAAGCTGCTCCTCTGTCTCCATGCCTTCCATTATTTCTTCTGGTATGTTGACAGCAGAAATACCAAGATGAGCCTTTTCTCTGTACATGGCTTCATAAGGTGTCCTGCCAATTCCAGAATGGAAGCGCGTGTTTTTCTGCCACTGAACAAAGCGCAGTCCATTTGACCATTGTGTAGTGTTGTTATCTTTCATCCAGCAAGCGAGTATTGCTTCAGCATCTCTGTTTGCTCGTTCCACGGAACCCTGTGATTGAGAATATCTTGGTTTCCCATGAACTAGCTTACATTCTGGCCACATAGCCAGAACTTCCTTGATTACCTTATTTGAAAATTCTCTCCCATTGTCAGATTGAAGAATATGAGGGGCTCCTTTATCACAGAAAATGTCAACCAGGTGAAAAGCTACCTCCTTGGCAGTATTAGTCTGTAGGGCTCGAAGGCATATCATCTTGGTCAAGTAATCCTGATAATTGAAAATGAAACGGTACTTCCCATCTGGTTGAATCTGCATATCAATCCTGCTTAGTCTTCGTAGGATTAGATTGTTTAGGTTCATTCAGGCGACTAATTACTCGTTCGTTTTCTTCCCGGGTAAATAAACTAGAACTATTTGTAGCTTGCTTTTCTTCAGACTCTAGAAGTTTTGTTTGGAAAATAATTTTCTTACTTTCCATTGTGAAGCTTTTCAGTGTACAATATACTTGCAACAAATGAGTGATGAGAGGAGCACGAATATTTCCTTCCTCGGCCGAACCTCCGTAGGAACTAACTGACACTTAGACTTTTTCTAATAAATTTTAAGTTACTATTTGTTTATTTTTGCATAATGACCAGCAGCTATTGGGGTAACTTTACAAAATGACAAACGATACTAATAGTCATTTTGCAAATTGACCAAACATATGGTCATTTTCCAAAATAACCACAATTATTTGGGCATTTTGCATACTGACAGATATTTTGGTCATTTTCCAAAATAACCACAATTATTTGGGCATTTTGCATACTGACAGATATTTTGGTCATTTTCCAAGATGACCGGGCAGTTTGCAAAATGACCAATTCCTCAAAATGACCGTAACATATATATACATATATATGTGTGTGTGCGTGTGTATGTATGTATATATGTGTGTTTTATATATATATATATATATATATATATATATATATATATATATATATGTGTGTGTGTGTGTGTGTTCGTGTGCATATATATGTATATATATATATGTGTGTGCATATATATATATATATACATATATTATGAGAGAGAGAGAGAGAGAGAGAGATAAAAAAAGGTGTTTATATATACAGTATATAGTCCATTTACGTCAAAGGTTATTTCTATACACTATGATAATCTTCTTATTTCATTTCAGGCCTTACCTACTCGACAGTGTCTCTGTTTGCCACCGTCGTGTTCCTGATCGGCTCGACGCACCTGAACGGATGGAAACTGGACAAGAAATTGGGTGTCGTACTAATGGTTTGGTATCTCATTTTTATGCTCTTTGCCAGTCTCTACGAGCTGAACGTTTTCGGTTACCTGAATCCCCCAGAATGTCCCAGCAATTATTAAAACTGCGTTGCATGACTGCTTCAAGTCAAAAGTGCGAGATGAATTAAGAGGAGAATTGTTTCGTAATTGGGTCTTTAAAGATGGAGGAAGAAAAGGGCCGGTACGGTAATTTGAGAAAGCGTCTCTGTGTGGGAGGCCATGAGGCAAACGCTAGCCCAACGTGTGACTGTAGTGAATCAAGCTTTACTGCTGGCCAATAGGTATTTTCGAAGAGCTAACCCTCATTTCCTTAATAGAATTTGAATTCAGAACATGACGCGCATATATATATATATATATATATATATATATATATATATATATATATATATATAGGCCTATATATATATATAATATATATACATATATATGTATATATATGTATATATATATATAAATATATGTGTATATATATATATATATATAAATATATATATAGATTATATATACATATATATGTATATTCATATATATATATATATATATATATATATATATATATATATATATATCAATAATGTAGTTGTTATTGCCAATAACAGATGTATCTGCAGGAAGACATAATCAAAAGTCATTTCTTTTGCTAGAGGTTAGGGCTTAGAATAAGCGAAGGCGCGCGCTCTGTTTGCAAGGATCTGCGTTTAGTAGCAGTAGACCGAGGTGTAGCCAATAAACTCGATTTAGGGAAACCATTCATTCCAGTTACTCATTTGACCAAAGAATACAAAATTCAAACGAAAGTAGACGACCAGTGGCCTGGCAAACGAGACGTGTCTTTGGTACAAGATTCTAAAAAAAAGAAAAAAAAAAGTTGCAGAAGATTGTTATGTTTGCCTTTACACAGTGACATTGACTTTACTTTTGATATACAGTAAGCAATAGATTTTTCTAACATTAGTATGTATACCTCAAGCGTAAGGAATATATGTTATATATATTATATGCGTGTGTTTCACACGCATGTGAAGTATATCATATATGCATAAATAAATATAATGGCCCTTTGTGCGCATGGAATTCGGATAGAGATAACGTCAGAACTAAACGGTTTGTTATCCCGCAGTACATTGAAGGATAACCGCCATATTTGATTATTTTACATCAGTTATATTGGCAAATTGCATTACCAAAAGGATAACAATTACATAACAGTGTTACCTCGTCTGAGAGATTTTATCCCTGAAACTTGTTTAGATGATAAGTGCCAACTGAAACCACGCCTGAGTCGATGTTCAGAAGTACCTGAAGTTAGATCGATTTCCCCCAAGTGATGTTAAGTCTATCTGGTCGATTGCTAGTAAGTTTATATCAGAACGCCCATTTGAGACAGACAGGTTTGAAGATTGTTGATTGTCGTAGAAATTTTAAAAGAACTTAGAATGGGAGTTTTGGGATTTGATTATGGCATGTTTGGGAAAAAGATTATTCCATACGGTAAAGTAATGGTTTTATCCTGCTCCTCAGAGCTCAATGGTGCTTCAGAAGCATAAAAAAAAAAAGATTTTTCACTCGTCTTCCTTAAAATAAGCTTTAGAAATCAAAGGCTCTTAAAACCAACTCCGTAACGCTAACCAAGATAGTTACTGTTAAGCACACAGCAAAAAACTCATGTTTTTAGGAATGTGGGTTTTATCAAATAGGCCTACACTACTCATGTGTCATTGGCGACATATCAAAATAAAAACTTTTCTTTTTATTAGATGGAATTCCAACCACTTATACTTAAATATGCCTGGAACAGAATAGACCTAAATTATAAAGAAAAATAAAAAAATGTCAAAGGAAAGAAATTATGGGAACAAATGTTTTGATTCGAAATATTGAACATTAGTGATTCACGGTGTTATCACAATCAATACATAATTACTGTTAATCACTATTTTTGTAACGAAATGTAAGGAAATTTGCATAATATGGTTTTGATAGAAATGTTATAAAGGAAACAAAGGTCTCTTATGGGTCCTTGTTGAACTCGCACGCCTTTAACCTTTTCATCATTGTTATGTGTATACAATGTATACATATTGTAGTGAGAGATGACGTAACTTACATATTATAATGGTGATGTGTGTAATAGCGCCATTTCTGAGTGGCGGTGTTATTTGGAAGCGAATACTTAAAAGTGTATAATGGAAAACATGTGCCATATTTACCAGTGCCATCAAAAAAAAAAATTTGTAAAAAAAAAAAAAATATGATGTTTCTTATTCTCTGTATTGGTGTTGTTCCCCCATTAGGTAGTGGCTACTTTCTGTATAACTTTAATAACTTCAATCTTTTCAGTGCATTAGTAATTTGGGTGTTATTGTCAACATTGTGCTTGTTCCTTGAGCACTCTGGAGTAGGCCTATGTTTCAGTTCGCCATGACTTACGAACCACGGCCTGTTTAGGCTTCGTAGACCACAAGTATTTCAACCCGTTATGACAAAGCTTCCAGAATTAAGGCCAGGCAAGATGTAGGCCTACAGTTTTTAATAATCAGGAAAATCGTTTATCATTAAATTGTAGTTCATGGCGTGCTCTGATTGTTAATATTCTATGACATGCTAAAGTCGTGTTGTATCTTAAGGTGACAATGTATGGTGGTGTCCAGTGATCATGATGAAAAGGTCTGATTTCTTGTTGCAAAATGTATTGTGTAATAAGATGACTGATTTTCATAAAAAGAATATGTTTCCAGTACATACATAAATACATACATTCCTATAAACGTAATTGAGCGCACAAATATTTTAATGAATACATCTCATAATCTTTGACATAATTGGTGTCCGGTAATGTCTGTAGTAAATACGCTCGTTATTTAAAAAAAAAGTTTATCCAATTCATCCAGAATATTTTCTCCCTGTAAGTTTCGTGACTCAGAGACCCTAGACTTATTCCGTGTTTGTCCATTGAAATTTTACGAACCTTTCCACCGGCTCTTCCTCTTCCACGAAGCTTTTGGACTTGTAAACTCATTTTTCGAGTCGTGGGTTTATGCATAATAATATTAAATGAATGTTGAAAACGTAGATATAACAAATGTTCTCGCTAGCTATAGACATTTGACGACTGGCTTCTGGAGCAGGATACAATTCGGAGAGAAATGTTATGAACCTTTTCAACATTACCAATATTGAAAAAAAAAAATGGCGTTGTTAAAAGTAGATTAGGTTAACGTTAGGGAATATGTTAGCAGTAATGAAATCTGCATCAGAAGTGGCCAAATTATATTTATGATTAATGAGAACAGTTCAAAGTATAATTTTCTAGGTCACTGAAATGCCTCTCTGAGTTTATCATGAGAGATTTCATTTTAAGTTACGTTTTATAGAAGGAAACCCTCGTGTAAGAACGATGAAAAGAATTAACAAAACAATAAAGATCAAAGTAATTTATGTAATTGATAATGATAATCAATGTAATGTACTGGTGATGGCTCCCTACGGATTATTGCACTCGGGATCAAGAACGTAGGATATTTGAGAAAATCTAATTTTTTTTTTTTTTTTTTTTTTTTTTTTTTTTTTTTTTTTTTATAAAATTTCAGTATAATCATGCAAAACATAGGCATAATAACCGTGATTCGGCCACTTTTGTAAATTGACACAAGAAAATACAAGAGAATAGAAATGATGAAAAAAAGACAATTTGAAAAATACATATGTATGTGTGTATGTATTTATTTGTATGTATGAATATATATAGTCAAGATTTATTTATTGATAGAAAAAAAGTGAATTGGTTTTATTGTCGTTATTATGAACAATTGTAAACTGGAAATTTATTGCCCCTGGAGCTTCGGCTTCCAGCGACTGACTTTGGATTCCAGGTTGTGAACTGGAAATTTATTGCCTCTGGAGCTTCGGCTTCCAGCGACTGACTTTGGATTCCAGGATTCCAGCAACTATTGTTGTGTTGTTGTGACTTTGGATTCCAGGATGTAAACTGGAAATTTATTGCCTCTGGAGCTTCGGCTTCCAGCGACTGACTTTGGATTCCAGGATTCCAGCAACTATTGTTGTGTTGTTGCTAAGATCAAAAGCCTCATAGAGTATGTACACTTCCTGTTGGTGTTCATTGATGGATCGCCAATGGGAGCGTTCAGTAAATATTCAAATTATTATTTATTGTTTTATTTATATTTTTATACGTGATTTCTCATTGTTTATTTTATGTATGTTTTGTGTTGTTTACATGTTTTATCAAAAAATGGAGATTAAATCGAAAGCTAAGAAAAATAAAAGTTAACTTTTTTTTAATCGCAAAGCAAGATTCAAGTAACAAAAATTTAAAAAATCAACTTTTTTTTTAATCGTAAAGTAAGAATTCAAGTAACTAAAGTTAAAAAAGTAAATTTTTTCTAATCGTAAAGCAAGAATTCAAGTAACAAAAGTTAAAAAAGTCAACTTTTTTTTTAAATCGTAAAGCAAGAACTTTAGTAACAAAAAATAAAAAAAAAAAAAGTTTAACTTTTTTTTTTTTTTTCAATCGTAAAGGTGTTGTGGATTTAGTTCGCTCTGTAATTAAATTTTCCTGACTCCGTTCACAATCTTGCTATTTTTTTTTCTTATTCATATCGGATAATTTTTAAGTTATACTGATTACCTTCGTTTTGAACGACTCCGTTTTCTTTACGTAATTTAATTGTGACGGAAATATTATTTATTTTCATCAACAGGAACGACTTTTATTTATATCGGACGAATTTGTATCAACAACAATTCATTCACTATACTCATTTTTTTTTAATGAGGCGCATTTGCACCGACTCGCAGCGGTGCCCTTATAGCTCTGAAAAAGTTTCCTGCTATCTGATTGGTTAGAATCATCTTGTCCAACCAATCAGCAATCAGGATACGTTTCCAAATTTAAAGGCCACCGCTGCGAGTCGGTGCAAATCTGCCTCGCTAAAAAAAATTGACTCTAGGTACCTTCCAATATCTAAGTGTTCTTAACGCTAGTGTTTATACTTCATAGATATGATATGAATACAAAAAGAGATATGGCAGTCCAAAAAGAGAATATTATACTTTATAGAATAATCCACATCTGTTTTATCCACTGGAATTTTCTCTACTTGCGAGAACTTCCTTTAAACCATTGACGAAACAACTGTACACTTTTGACCATGACACTTGAAACAGCTTTAAATGAAGAAGCCCTTGATGACACCAAACCTTTAAAGACCTCTTTGCTGGCATCTGCTGCTTCTAAACAGAGTTAGAGTTCTCTTGCCTGAGGGTACACTCGGGCACACTATTCTATCTAATTTCTCTTCCTCTTATTTTGTTAAAATATCTATAGTTTATATAGGAAATATTTATTTCAATGTTACTACTATCCTTAAAATATTTTATTTTTCCTTGTTTCCTTTCCTCACTAGGCTATTTTCCCTATTGGGGCTCCCTGGGCTTATAGCAACCTGCTTTACCAAATAGGGTTGTAGCTTAGCAATTAATGATAATAATGATGATATTAATAATAATAATAATAATAATAATAATAATAATAGCCATGACTTTCCACATGAATATATGATATTCCTTCAGAAGTCAGATTATGATGATTGAACCACGAAAATGGCAATTGTCCTTTGATCTTTCATGATTATTCCAAATGTCTTTCAAGTCTAGCGTGACCATATTGCCATTTATTATTATTATTATTATTATTATTAGTATCATTATTATTATTACTTGCCAAGCTACAACCCTACTTGGAAAAGCAGGATGCTAAAAGCCCAGGGGCTCCAAAAGGGAAAACAGTCCAGTGAGGAAAGGAAACAAGGAAAAATTAAATTTTTAAGAAGAGTAACATTAAAATTAACAGCAGTAATATCTCTTTGCTGCGAAAGCACATTATGGGGATAGTCTGACTGAAATTTTTGTTTCGTTTTCAACGTGAACCCAATTTCATTCTATACTTAGAGATTCTTCTGCGTAAGCATACATTTCTCAGATATTCTCTCTCTCTCTCTCTCTCTCTCTCTCTCTCTCTCTCTCTCTCTCTCTCTCTCTCTCTCTCTCTCTCTCTCTCTCTTCTTCTTCTTCTTCTTCTTCTTCTTCTTCTTCATATTCTCCATCACATCCCGTACGTCTTCTTCATGATTTCTTATACGTTTACCCGTTCCTATACGTCGACTCTGTTACTTCTTATATGGTTACTCCGTTACTACCTGTACGTTTAGTCTGTTACTCCCTATACGTATTTTCCTTTACTTTCTGTATGTCTACTCCATTACTTCCTGTACATCTACTCCAATACTTCCTGTGTGTCTACTCTATTACTTCCTATGTATCTGCTCCGTAACTTCCTGTACGTTTACTCCATTACTTCCTGTACATATTCTCCATTACTTTCTGTATGTCTACTCCATTACTTCCTGTACGTCTACTCCATGACTTTCTCTACGTCTACTCTATTACTTCCTTTATGTCTACTCCATAGTATCCTGTACTTCTACTCAATTACTTCCTGTACATCTACTCCATTGCTTCCTGTGTATCTTCTCCATTACTTCTTATATGTCGACTCGATAATTTCCTGTACGTCTACTCCATTACTTCCTTTACATCTTCTTGATTACTCCTTATACGTCTTCTTCACTACTACCTGTACGTCTACTCTATACTTTCTGTAAGTAACTACTCCACTACTTCTTGGAAATCTACTCTATTGCATCTTATATGTCTACTCTATTACTTCCTGTACAACGACCCCACTGCAACCTATATGTCTACCCCATTACTTTCTGTGCAACTGCCCCATTACTTCCTATACTCTATTACATTACTTCCTGTACGTCTACTCAACTACTTTCTGTAAATCTACTCCAATACTTGATTTCCTTTTTTTTTTTTTTTTTTTTTTTTTTTTTTTTTTTTTTTTTTTTTTTTTTTTTACCTAAATCATCCGACATTTATAAGCAAATATAGGTGTTCCCAATCTAATGAACAATTATTGTCTTAACAATTACGTCTCTTCAAGCTGAACTGTGACTAGTCCCAATACCTAACCTTTTTGGCGAACTACCGACTGCTACAAGTGCATTGTATTCCATAGAGGCGCAATTAAATGGCTATAGTGAAAATCTCAACTTTGGTGGAACTTTAGTTATCTTGAGATAAGAAATTAGTGAACGATCTAGTTGTGTTTTCTGTTTTAATGTTTTTACTTTTCTTTTGAGTATTTTAATTTTATTGTTATCACTTACATTTATTTATTTCTTTATTTCCTTTCCTCGCTGAGCTACTTTTTCCTGTTGGAGCCCTTGGGCTTATAGCATCATGCTTTTCCAACCAGTGTTGTAGCTTAGCTAGTAATAATAATAATAATAATAATAATAATTAATAATAATAAAAATAATGATAATAATAATAATAGTAATAGTAATAATAATTAATAATAATAATGATAATAATAAAAATTAATGATAATAATAATAATAGTAAAAATATTAATTAATAATAATAATAATAATAATAATAATAATAATAATAATAATAATAATAATAACCATGCTGCCATTTAAAGCACTACATTATTTCACTTTGAAAATCGTGTTCTCTTCGTCATCCTTAGCATGACCTCGCGTCTTCCTATGGAGGCCCACATTCGAGTATTTCTTCTCCACAGATTTTCAACGGTTTCTATACTGTTCTCAGTACTATTATTATTATTATTATTATTATTATTATTATTATTGTTGTTGTTGTTGTTGTCATTATTATTATCATTATTATTATTATTATCATTATTATCAATATTATTATCATTATTATTATTATCATTATTATTATTATTATTATTATTGCTAGCTAAGCTACAACCCTAGTTGGAAAAGCAAGATGCTATAAGCCCAAGGGCTCCAACAGGGAAAAATAGCCCAGTACGGAAAAGGAATAAGGAAATAAATAAACGATATAAGAAGTAATGAAAAATTAAAATAAAATATTTTAAAATCATTAAAACAGATATTGGATATATAAACTTTAAAAGGACGTATGTAAACACTGTTTTTAATGTATTACAAAGGTTTAAGCTTATTCTGCCTGATCGATTTGATTAAAACTGATTTGCTTTTAGATTAAGCCCTGAAAAAAAAAATCGTAATTTCAATCGATATACTGATATTTTCTTTACAATAGTTCAGTTTTTTTGTGTGAAGTATTTTTACAAATTTCCAAAGTATGTTATTGGTCTCTATACTCAGTTTTTTTTTTAATGAGGCGCATTTGCACTGAATCGCAGCGATGCCCTTTTAGCTCGGAAAATTTTTCTGCTATCTGATTGGTTAGAATTATCTCGTCCGACCAATTAGCGATCAGGAAACTTTTCTGAGCTAAAAGGGCAGCGCTGCGAGTCAGTGTACATCTGCCTCGCTAAAAAGAATTGACTATAGTCACTTGGTTTACATCATTTCCGAGTAACAATATAACAAGTGATAATTCATATTTTTTTTCCGGGGGGGGGGGATAACTCATCTCAGCTAACAAAGATTACCTTTGAATGACCAAAAAGAGTGGAACAGAAAATTTTTAAACCAATATAAGCAGTGACTATTTTCTTAAAAGAAGAAAAATAATAAATGCTGGAACACCAGCAAAATCTGTTAATGGAATCCCATAGTTCATGGGGTTACTTAATTTAGTTTTTTTTTTTCCAGGCTTCGGCATAAAAAGGAAACGGAATGTCTTCTTTGAAAACTTATTTGCCTAGACATCCCGAAATGAGATCTAAGACATGTGAATCTAATCATATATAAGATATGGAAGTATATTCTTTTTCAAGGATGAATCTTTATGTAACATTGAAACGGTAAAATTATTATTATTATTATTATTATTATTATTATTATTTGCTAAGCTACAACCCTATTTGGAAAAGCAGGATGCTATAAGCCCAAGGGCTCCAACAGGAAAAATAGCCCAGCGAGGAAAGGAAATAAGAAAACTACAAGACTTTTAAAAATAACATAAAAATAGATTTCTTACATATAAACTAAAAATTTCAAAATAATGAGAGGAAGAGAAATAAGATAGAATAGTGTACCCTCAAGCAAGAGAACTCTAATCAAAGACAGTGGAAAACCATGGTACAGAGGCTATGGCACTACCCAAGACCAGAGAACAATAGTTTAATTTTGGAGTGTCCTTCTAGAAGAGCAGCTTACCATAGCTAAGGGGTCTCTTATACCGTTACCAAGAGGAAAGTAGCCTCTTAACTATAATTACAGTACAACAGTTAACCCTTTGAGAGAGAAGAACTGTTGGGTAATCTCAGGGTTGTTAGGTGTATGAGGACAGAGGAGAATACGTATAGACGTATGGAATAGGCCAGACTATTCAGTTTAT
>NC_090740.1:124602766-124612766 GCF_036898095.1 Palaemon carinicauda | reverse complement strand
TACAATCATGTGTATGTATAAATATATATACAGGACTATATATAAATATATATATATATATATATATATATATATATATATATATATATGTGTCTTTAAACATGTATGCCTATTGTACACACACACATACACACACACACACACATATATATATATATATATATATATATATATATATATATATTATCACGTTTCAAAAAAGAAAATTAAAATTTTAAAGAAAGTGAAAGAAATATGTTTATAATTTTTGTGGTACATTTTAAGACTTCGTGATGAACAATGTTTGTACTATGGCTGTATACGTTACTACCACATACATTCCCCATAATAATCACCCCTCATAGAAGTAGAAGAAAAATCATTCTGCTTATTTGTATAGAGCATTTCGTTATGAAGTCAGTTTTGTGTCTTAATTTTTGTCCCAAGGGTTATTAATTTTTTCCTTAAAGGTTGTTAGTTTTTGCCCTAAAGGTTATTAATTTTTGCCCAAGAGGCTATTAATTTTTACCCTGAAGGTTATTAATATTTGTCTTATAGGGTATTAATTTTTTCCCTAAAGGTTATTCCTTTTTGCCCTAAAAGTTATTAATTTTTGCCCTATAGGTTATTAATTTTTTCCTTAAAGGTTATTAGTTTTTGCCCTAAAGGTTATTCATTTTTGCCCTAGAGGTTATTAATTTTTGCCCTTAAGTTTATTTATTTTCGTCCTAGAAGTTATTAATTTTTTACCTAAAGGTTATTAATTTTTGCCCTCAACGTTATTAATTTCTGTCCTAAAGGTTATTAAATTTTGCCCTAAAGGATATTTTATTATTTGCTTACTTAATAGTACATCATGTGTACAATATTGCTTATTTGTTTCACTTTTATCTACCAGAGTACCAGAGATCTCACATGTGTATTAACTATGAGCAAAGTTTACTGATAATTTATAATAAAAATGGATTAGATCATAGGATACAACTGACTAAATCCATCTTAGAGAGTATCCTACACAAGCTGGATGCAAAGAGAGTGCTTGTTGTGGCCTGATTGGTAACGTCTCTGCCTGGTGTTTGCCAGTCGGGGGTTCGAGCCCCTCTCAGTGTCATTAGTGTCTGCCACTTTACCATCCTTGTGAGCTAAGGCATAGGGGTTTGGGGGAGCCTATAGGTCTATCTGTTGAGTCATCAGCAGCCCTTGCCTGGCCCTCCCTGGTCCTAGCTTGGGTGGAGAGGGGGCTTGGGAGCTAATTCATGATATATGGTCAGTCTCTTGGGCATTGTCCTGCTTGATAAGGCAATGTCACTGTCCCTTGCCTCTGCTATTCATGAGCGGCCTTTAAACCTTTAAACCAGTGACGTAGGAGTGTCCGTGACCTTTTCAGAGAATCGATACGCAACATTATGAGCATCAAAGCTGGGCAGACAATTCCAAGAATTTGTTATCCAGTTTCCAGATCCCTATTTCAGATAACGATAACGAGTTGTTTGATGAATCATGTTACAGCCGACATAAAAAAGCAGAAAATAATCCTTTCCAGTTTATAAATTTGAGCTAAAGGAAAACTTTAATACAACGTATTATGAACATTAAAACTGGGCAGACAATTCCAAGAATTTATTATCTAGTTTCCAGATCCCTACTTTAGATAACGATAACGAGTTGTTTGACATCAATCATGTTACAATCGACCAGAAGAATAATAATCCATTCCAGTTTATAAATTCCAACTAAATTGAAATTTTAATCATCTATACTGGTTATTAATACCTTAGGATTGTGCGCGTGATTCAGCTCAACAATTGAATGTCAGGCATCCAAGTTTTGATAATGTTATTTTTTCGAGCCGACTCAGTAGTCAGTGACCTGTTACATAGTTTAGACGCTTGTAGAACTGTACTAACTATACTCTATTTTTTTTTTTAATGAGACATATGTGCACGGACTCGCAGTGGTGCCCTTTTAGCTCGGAAAAGTTTCCTACAATTTGATTGGTAAGAATTATCTTTTAGCTGGGAAAAGTTTCCTACTATCTGATTAGTTAGAATTATCATGTCCAACCAATCAGCGATCAGGAAACTTTTCCTAGCTAAAAGGGGACCTTTGCGGGTCGGTGCAAATCGGCCTCACTAAAAAGAATTGACTATAGTTTCCCGTTGAACATTAGGAAAGCAGGATGTTGTCGTGCAACTTTCCAGTCAGCTGTATTTGGGATCAGTCCTCAGATTCTCTCTCGTCGAAGTCAAAGTTATAAGAAACAATCCCTTTTAGCTGGGACGACAGTTCAAGTACTCTCTCGCGATGGAAAAAGACTGAACAGTTCATAGCATGATCGTCTTTGTCTTCAGTTGCGTCTACTCTAAAGTGTCGTGATTAATTCACAGAAGTTACAGTATTGTTTGAGCGCCAAAGTAATATCATCAGCTTACTTTATTTCTATCTTTTAAAGTTAAGAATTGTATCCCATAGAATCTCGGTGCTATCATAGAGGTTTGTGTCTCTTCATTCGGAAGTAATACGATTATTTAATGCTAACTGGCTTGTGTTAAGTTTAACAGGGCCTTCAAAGTTGTCTTTCGATAGTATGCGCTATCCGGCATCGGCTTCCAACTGTGCTTAAATGATACACCCCTTCGCCTGCTGCCAGTTTCTGTTTATAAAACAAATAGTCAAACACGAAGACAGTGCCTGGGTATGTCTTTCAGAAAAATAGAAAAGGAAAAGGAACTATAATGAGGACAATATATATTAAGGGCCTTGATATATGTGATGTGGCTTTGCCAAGTCTTCGGAGAATCTTTTTCTTCAAAACACAGAAATTTATTTGAGACATTAATGGTAATTTGGCGCTGTTACTAAGAACGCTACAATCTGAAAATCGAAGGTGAGGACAAGAATGATTTTCTCTCCTCTTGTTTGTGTACTTGCATAAGAAGAATGATTGTTAAATACGAAACATTCTTGTTCTATATATCAAATATATTGCAGAGGAATGTTAAGTTTATTAGAATCGTTGTTTAAACTATTCAAATTCTAGTTCAAGGAATGTTTGTAAGAGATTTTTTTTTTTGCAGTGATAACAAGTAGTCGAATAGGCATGGATTAAATACGTTGTTTGGTAATAGGTAAGAATAAATTCAGGATTATACTTGACTGTTAATGAATCTTAGAAACCAAATCATAGATTTGTGCATTACTGTGCTCGTTTTTTAACCTGAGAAAGAAAAGAAGAGGGAACACCTTGTTTCTCCTCGGGACCTCCTGGCTGTCAAGAGGATTGGGTAATGGCTGTCAGATTAGGCAAATCCATTCTGCTAATACCTGCCTCGGGATTAACCAGTTCTTTTCAAGGTCATTCAGGATTATATCCTCTTCTTTTCTCAATTAGGAGAGAATTCAGACTCATTAGATAAAAAAAAAAGTCTTATTGGCGTGTTTCTTCTTAGGAATGTTACCTCCTGTGTATCATCATTGTGTTTGTAAATAAAGACTAGTAGTTTCATTTTGTCTTTCACATCCCCTCCTATAATTTGAATATATATAAAATACATTTATATCACATCTGATTCAACATTCATAATGATATTCTTTCCCACAGAGGCTGATAGCTTCGTCTCTTTGCGGCTTCAAGGATTCTTAATGAACCCAGTACGCCCTTCGAGTAAAATTGATTTTTCTTCATATCTGAACAAGGTCAGCCTTGCAGATTTCACCTCAGTTGACCAGGGTAGAATCAAGCATTAACCCCTCTCCCTGATTTCATTGTCGTATGAAAGGTAGTACAGTCAATGCTGGAAAAACTAATGTCGTGGTGGCCTATGTGGTAACGTCCATGACTGGGGAACGCCAGACTAGGGTTCGAGTCCCACTCAAACCCGTGAGTTTCTTTGGTCGCTGCAACCTCACCATCCTTGTGAGCTAAGGATGCGGGGTTTGGGGAAGCCTATAGGTCTATCTGCTGAGTCATCAGCAGCCATTGCCTGGCCCTCTTTGGTCCTAGCTTGCGTGGAGAGGGGGCTTGAGCGCTGGGCATATATATATATATATATATATATATATATACATATATATATATATATATATATATATATATATACATATGGTCAGTCTCAAGGCATTGCCCTGCTTGATAGGGCAATGTCACTGTCCCTTGCCTTGCCTCTGCCATTCATGAGTGGCCTTTAAACCTTCAAGTGCTACCTAAATAAATTCTTACACTAAACAACATTTGGGAGTTTCCCTTGAGGACGATGGAATCATGTCTTCATTTCGTATTGTGTATATGAATCTAATAAGAGGCAATTCTAAACCCAAAGTTTGAAAATACAATATACTCTGAATTTGAAATTGATGTTCAATACAAAATGGTACGCCTACTGTATAAGGATACTCTGTATTGGATTCGGAGTATACTGCATATATACTGCATATAAAACAGATTACTTGGATATATTTGGAGGATAAACTGGTTGTATTATACAGTATAAGCTATAACTAATCTGAACCTGACATTGTTGGTTGTCTTAAGAAGAAAAAAAAAAACAGGGAGGGGAGAATCTAGTCATTCCAGATAAGACTTAGTCCTACAATCTGCAATTATTATTATTATTATTACTAGCCAAGCTACAACCCTAGTTGGAAAAGCAAGATGCTATAAGTCCAAGGGCTCCAACAGGGAAAAATATCCCAGTGAGGAAAGGAAATAAGGAAATAAATAAATGATGAGAATAAATTAACAAAATATCATTCTAAAAACAGTAACAACGTCAAAACAGATATGTCCTATATAAACTATTAACAACATCAAAACAGATATGTCCTATATAAACTATTAACAACATCAAAAACAGATATGTCATACATAAACTATAAAAAAAAAATCATGTTAGCCTGTGATTCCTTTTAGTGCTCTTCCAAAAAAAAAAAAATCAGAATTTGAGTAAAGTGCTACATTCCATTTTTAAGTTTTTTCCATCAATGAATAGTAATTATGCGGTGTTCCGAATCCATTTTAGAGTATAGTTTCCTTATACGCTACCATTTTGTACCGAATGTCAATTTCAAATTCAAATTATATTATACTTTTCATTTTTGGGTTCAGAATTAAATCTTGGAAATGAAGACATAATTTCTTTGTCCTGAAAGGAAACTCGTGAATATTGTTTTGGGTTTAAACCTGACGTGATACTCCTTTGATTTTACAGTTGTGTAAGATGATTCTCTCAGAAAAATTTAATGCACATCAAATTTAGAAAAAAGACCACACCAAAAAAGTGGCTGCTTATTAAAGTGGGAATTGAGTTTAAAATGTGTGCAATAATCCATCAAGTTATAAGAACTAGATGTTCAAATTTTTTAAGAGAATTGCTACATATTGTGCAGCCTACAAATCGTGTTGACACGAAAATAGTTACAGATGGTTTCAAATTACTGGAACCTAGATATATGTTTACTGTAGGCTCTAGAGCCTTTAAATATGCGGCCCCGAGACTATACAATAAGCTCCCACTAGACATTCGAAAGACTGAAGATATTAAGACTTTCAAGAGGAAACTGAAGACTTTCTTGCTGTGTAAGTATTTCGATAGTGTGGATTTGACAATAAACGAGCAATATTCGGTGTGAAATGTTGAATGCTTTCAAACAAACATGATAAAAATGACCGTGGAGGTCCTGTAGCGAGTAGGCTTCCCCTGCTGTGTAGGACCAGTAAAGCAGCCCTATAAGTAGAGTCAGATATAACAGGTATTTGCACGAAGACTGACCTGTGGCAAGGCCTTGCTTATGATCGGTAGTGTTTTCCCTGTTGGAGCCCTTGGGCTTATAGCATCTTGCTTTTCCAACTAGGATTGTAGCTTGGCTAGTAATAATAATAATAATAATAATAGTGTGGGTCACATTTATAGTAAAGTCAGTTCTTCGTGAGCTTCCGCCCTATACGTGTCTCTCACAGTCCCGTTTTCTACAGCTTCTGTGTAGTGTGTGTGATCCTATATGAAATATACTATAGGTGATATTATCTGAAATGTTTTGCATTTTTAATGTGTGCTAAGAATTGTGTATGAGTGCATGGCGTGTTGAGGCATATATATATATATATATATATATATATATATATATATATATATATATATATATATATATATATATATAATATATATATATATATATATATATATATATATATATATATATATATATATATATATATATATATATATTGGAAGTGTTATTCAGTTGGGACTGAGATGCAGAGAGCATGGTAGGGAGTCTCTTTGAGACAGAACCGGAAGTTTATAGTTACTGACATGGATAAGGGATCAAACCAAATATTTCCAGAACAACTTCCCCCCTAAGACAACTTCCCCCCCTCCCCCCCTTAAATTGAGAGATTTGACATAAACTAAGACTCCCCCTGGACTCTTCGACTAAAAGAGGCAATAATTGTTTTGATATACAAACCAAAATGATAAGTTATTGTGAAATATATTAAAATAAAGAAAAATGATTTACCTATACTTATAAGCAAGAGGCTTATTCAAGGGAGTCAAAATGTTGGAGAAAAGGTAATGTAAAAGCATTTACCTTTTAAATCAGTTACGATTGATTTACTTTAGGGCACCATAAATGGTTTTCTATAATACATTTAGCAGCAAAATGTGCATAAATCTACGGGAATCGCACTTACATTTATGTAGGTGATAATTCTGACGTCACTCATACTGCGTGAAGAGGCTGGCTGCAAATACCTGGTAAACTCTCTTTATCTTACTTGATAGTATCTTGCTAGTCAAAGGACCCAAGAACTCTAGCGATAGTATCTCAACGGCTAGGCAATCTACAACAACACCAAGCCTTGGGCAATCTATTATTGATTATTGCTATCTTAAATCTAGTTCTCATAAATTTCTTCAACACACCGATTTTTAATAATACATTTATCAATTCAAATTGGTAGTTTCGACATAACTGTCTTATTTTTCTTCCTCTTGTTTTGTTAAAGTTTTATATAGTTTATATAGTGAAGTATGAAAGATATAGAGAGAAAAATGTGGAAGTAAAGCGCAAGGTAAGTGAGGCAAAGAGGGCAGCTGACCTGAGGTGGGGTCAGGGATTGGGTCATTCATATGAAGAGAATAAGAAGAAGTTTTGGAAAGAAGTGAAGAGAGTAAGGAAGGCTGGTTCAAGAATTGAAGAGACAGTGAAAGATGAAATGGAAGGTTGTTAAAAGGAGAGGAGGCAAGGCAAAGGCGGGTGGAATATTTTGAAAGTTAACTGAATGTCGAGGATAATAGGGAGGCAGATATAATTGGTGTTGCAGGTGTTGAGGTGCCGGTGATGGGAGATGAGAATGAGAGAGAGAGATTACAAGAGGAAGTGAGGAGAGCACTAGATGAAACGAGAGTAGGAAAAGCATCTGGTATGGATGGTGTGAAAGCTGAGATGTTGAAGGAAGGGGGTGTGACTGTACTTGAATGGTTGGTGAGATTGTTTAATATGTGTTTTGTGTTGTCAATGGTACCAGTAGATTGGGTTTGTGCGTGTATTGTACCACTATATAAGGGTAAGGGAGATGTACATGAGTGTTGTAATTCAAGGGGTATTAGTTTGTTGAGTGTAGTTGGAAAAGTGTATGGTAGAGTAATGATTAATAGGATTAAGGATAAAACAGAGAATGCAATCTTGGAAGTACAGGGTGGTTTTAGAAGAGGTAGGGGTTGTATGAATCAGATTTTTACAGTTAGGCAGATATGCGAGAAATATTTAGCAAAAGGTAAGGAGGTGTATGTTGCGTTTATGGATCTGGAAAAAGCGTATGATAGAGTTGATAGGGAAGCAATGTGGAATGTGATGAGGTTATATGGAGTCGGTGGAAGGTTGTTGCAAGCAGTTAAAAGTTTCTACAAAGGTAGTAAAGCATGTGTTAGGATAGGAAATGAAGTGAGCGATTGGTTTCCGGTGAGAGTGGGTCTGAGACAAGGATGTGTGATGTCGTCGTGGTTGTTTAACTTGTATGTTGATGGAGTGGTGAGAGAGGTGAATGCTCGAGTGCTTAGACGAGGATTAAAACTGGTAGACGAGAATGACCATGAATGGGAGGTAAATTAGTTGTTGTTTGTGGATGATACTGTACTGGTTGCAGACGAGGAAGAGAAGCTTGGCCGATTAGTGACAGAATTTGGAAGGGTGTGTGAGAGAAGGAAGTTGAGAGTTAATGTGGGTAAGAGTAAGGTTATGAGATGTACGGGAAGGGAAGGTGGTGCGAGGTTGAATGTCATGTTGAATGGAGAGTTACTTGAGGAGGTGGATCAGTTTAAGTACTGTACTTGGGGTCTTTTGTTGCAACAAATGGTGGAGTGGAAGCAGATGTACGTCAGAGAGTGAATGAAGGATGCAAATTGTTGGGGGCAGTTAAGGGAGTAGTAAAAAATAGAGGGTTGGGCATGAATGTAAAGAGGGTTCTGTATGAGAAAGTGATTGTACCAACTGTGATGTATGGATCGGAGTTGTAGGGAATGAAAGTGACGGAGAGACAGAAATTGAATGTGTTTGAGATGAAGTGTCTAAGAAGTATGGCTGGCGTATCTCGAGTAGATAGGGTTAGGAACGAAGTAGTGAGGGTAAGAACGGGTGTAAGAAATGAGTTAGCAGCTAGAGTGGATATGAATGTGTTGAGGTGGTTTGGCCATGTTGAGAGAATGGAAAATGGCTGTCTGCTAAAGAAAGTGACGAATGCAAGATTTAATGGTAGAAGTACAAGAGGAAGGCCAAGGTTTGGGTGGAGGGATGGAGTGAAGAAAGCTCTGGGTGATAGGAGGATAGATGTGAGAGAGGCAAGAGAGCGTGCTAGAAATAGGAATTAATGGCGAGCAATTGTGACGCAGTTCCGGTAGGCCCTGCTGCTTCCTCCGGTGCCTTGGATGACCGCAGAGGTAGCAGCAGTAGGGGATTCAGTGTTATGAAGCTTTATCTGTGGTGGATAACGGGGGAGGGTGGGCTGTGGCACCCTAGCAGTACCAGCCGAATTCGATTGAGTCCCTCGTCAGGCTGGGAGGAACGGAGAGAGGAGAGGTCCCCTTTTTTTGTTTCATTTGTTTGATGTCGGCTACCCCCCAAAATTGGGGGAAGTGCCTTGGTATATGTATGTATATAGGATATATTTATTTCAATGTTACTCGTCTCAAAATATTTTATATTTCCTTGTTTCCTTTTCTCAATGGGCTATTTTCCTTGTTGGAGCCCCTGGGCTAATAGCTTCCTGCTTCTCCAACTAGGATTGTAGCTTAGCAAGTAATAATAATAATAATTTGGTTTTATTGGCACCTTTAGAATTTTAAATCAGTTCATAAATACTTGTGTCAAAAGAACCGCTTGAAAATGGGCCTACATGATAACCTTACAAGGAGGTTCATCCACCAAAAGGCCACTTCACTGATCAAAAGTGCTACTCCAGCACTTATTCTTTCAGCACTTATCCCAAGAGCTCAATAATATGAGAAGCTAAGTACTCAGAGTGTATAATTTCACCCACTTCATTATTAACATGATGAATCCTTACAAAGATAGGCCTACATTATGTAAAATTTTCAAAAGTACTTGTGTAACATTTTTTATCTATTCTGTAACACACATATCTTGATAATCAAAGGAACTTAATAAACCTGAGTTTTGGATAATTAACGGATGTAAAAAAAACAACAACCACTTAAAATTTGGATGTAGCTATTTACTTCGAAAAAAAAAAAAAGATGACAGAAATCAGACTGGAACATATGATTTAAAACTTCCATGAGTAATGAATGGTTAAACTATACCCTTAAAGAGACTCTACCTCTTAATAACTTGAACTTCGAAAGTGGGAGATGAAGAACTGATCTGGAAAAGGGTTATAGTTCCAGCCATGGTGAGCCGTGTTCGAAAACAAGAGAGGTGGACCTTGGTGTTGAGTGGCAGCATACTGCAAAGGCCGCAGGTCGTCCGTTGTCGGACGCCGGAGTAAGTAGGTCGTTGGCTGTCA
>NC_090740.1:124595266-124597766 GCF_036898095.1 Palaemon carinicauda | reverse complement strand
AAACATCACCAGCGCTGATTGTTAGAAGGCTCTCAGCATCGAAATATATTACTAGATGGTAAGGACGAGGAGCCTTATAACGTAGAACAACACAGGTCCATCGTCCTTTTCAGCTGGGTGCAATCAAACCCTATGTTTTAATCACCCACATACGAGATGTTACTCACGAGCACATCGTTGGATATATGAACATCATTGGGATTGTTCTTAACAAACGAAGACTCGGGATTCTCTAGAGCCTGTTATCCAACGTGCAAAACCCATCGTTAACATCAAGAAGGAAGAATTTCTCCTGGCCTCTAGCAGACGATTGTATACTACATATACCTATTATTATTATTATTATTATTATTATTATTATTATTATTATTATTATTAGCTAAGTTACAATCATATTTGGAAAAGCAAGATGCTAGCACAAGGGCTCTTACAGGGAAAATAGCCCAGTGAGAACATTAGATAGGGAAACAGATAGAATAGTATGCCTGAGTGTACCCTCAAGCAAGAGCATTCTAACCCAAGACAGTAGAAGACCATGGTGCAGAGGGTATGGCACTACTCAAGACTAGAGAACAATGGTTAGATTTTGGAGTGTATCTTCTGAAAGAGTTACTTACCAAATCTAAAGAGTCTCTTCTACCTTTAATAAGTGTAAAGTAGCCAATAAACAATTACAGTGCAGAAGTTAACCCCTTGAATGAAGGAGATTTTTTTCGGTTACCTTAGTGTTGTCAGGTGTGTAAGGAAAGAGGAGAATGTGTAAAGAATAGGCCAGACTATTCGGTGTATTTGTAGGCAAAGCAAAACCGAGTTTATAACCAGAAAGGGTACAGTGGTAACGTGTTTTCTTAGCATTTGCATGGCAGCAGATCGATCCCAGCCCAGGAACGTGAGTTTAAGCTGTTTACTGGGGAGGCCACTGCTGTGTTTGGGCACCACATTGGGGCTTTGTGCTTGCCCGGCTGACGTTCTGGTGAGTATCTATTCTGCTGAAACTGAAACCAGACACCTTTAACCTTTAATGTAATACTATATTGCTAGTAAAAGGACGCTGTAAGTCTCTAAAAGCAGTTTCTTAACGGGTGGCTGGTGCCTTGGCTAAATTATTACAAAAAAAGAAAAAAAATACATTTGACACCGAATGATGAGCATGGAGAAAGTCTATCTGGATGATCACCTTACCCGGTGAATGTTCTAGCTAATCACAGCCAAGCTCTCTCTCCCCAGCTCATTTGTGCCCACATGTTACACTAGTCATTTTTTGTCCGAGGTTTTCGCCAACCTTCAGCCGATGATAGCGAGCGAAAGTGTTGTAGCGTCACACTACGATATCGCAGTTCGAGGAGCAAATGGAAAAAACGGTTAAATCAACCTGATCAGCTGATATCATGGCGCCAAGAAAATTTCTAACTTGCAGTAATATCTATTATTTGTATGTTACATGAATTGGAGAATTCTACAACTACCACACGATGAACAAAGCAGATTTTTATTATCTCTTGAGGCTTGTTGGGCCCAAGTTTGCCAAGCAAGAGCACGTCCTATTTGCAGCCGACATCTTGTGAGTTTACATCTGACGTCACGCTCGCATTTATACGCGCTGCTTCCCGTCCAGTCAGGAAGACAATGTCTTTAGCAACAACTTCTCGTGCTTTCTATTTTGGGCAACTGCTGGCGAAAAAAAAAAAAAGTGTGATTCCAGCTTTACTCTTGAGTGTAGCCTGAGCAATCCAGAAACTAGATCAGCGAAGCCGATATTACTTCCACTAAACCCCGCCCCCACCACCACCACCACCACCACCACCAAGTAACCAATGGGAATTCAACTATCTGAAGCTAACGCTGCTTCAAACTCTATTCTGTTATCACTTGATAATTACTGCATCTTCCTCGAAACACTCTGACAACAGCACCATGGACTGTATTTGTATTACTATTTTTTTTTTTAGATTAATAAAAGAAAGAATGACACATAATGATAAGTTGCCCCCACCCCCACAAATCCTTATTGAAAATGAGATATTAAAAAATACTGACACAGCGGTTTTCACGAGAAACCACCTCTACGTTAATGCAAGTTTCCGATAAGAGAAATACGAAAGAAGTAAATATTAGTATTATCTTTAATTCAAGGTATTACTGTTATCATTAGAATTATCATAATTGTCGATTTTTTTTTATATTTGTCTTCGTTGCTGTAATTGTAATGTTAATGAGAACACTCATTTTCAAAATTAACCAATTTTCATCTCGAATGAAATGAAATTGGAATAAGAATAGCAAAAGTAATAAAAATCAAATAAATGGAAATCAAGTAATTAAAATTAAATACATTCATATCACGAACATAGGCAGTGTCGACATCAGGAGATTATATTATTAGAATTAGAATGCTCAATTGAATACCAAAACATTCCAGGTGATTTTGTAATATCAGATCGAAATTCCGACCTAAATCATTTAAATCAAAAAGGAAATTTCTTCATAACGTGTCATAATA